>NC_067399.1:90600443-90780443 GCF_016432865.1 Antechinus flavipes
ATTAGGCAATAGTGAAAGATACAAAGAGGACCCCAATCATGGTACTATACTCAGGAGGTCACAGTGATAAAAAAACTGAATTTTTTCAATTTTTAAAAAATATTTTATCTAGTAAAAAAAATTCCAGGAAAACAACCACAGAATTTATATATAAGATTTGCCACTTCTTAAACCTTTACCTTAAATATATATTTCTCTTATTTAAAAAAAATCATTGATATTTTTTGTTCTTACATGTGTTCCTCATAGCAAAGAATTTTTTTTGCCCAAACTTAGAATTATTTTTTTACTATCTGATTAGATCTTGGCCTGGGTAAATTTTTTCCATTTTTAATTAACTAATTTATTAACTATTTCCCCCAGTTACATTTAAAACTTTTTTACATTTGTTTTTAAAACTTTTGAGTAAAAAAGAATTTTTTTAAGGACAGGGGGAAAATCAACAAAACTAATCAATAAATAGACAAAATATCTGACATTTTGTAAATAGTGTTTCACACTTGTGGATCACCACCTCTGCAAAAAAATAGGAAAAGGTGTCTTCTAACTCTTCTTCAGGTCTAAGTATGTTCTTTGTAATTTTGACACATTCATTCTCAATTGGTCTGGGAGGTTCTTTCCATTTACATTGTTGTAGTGATTACATTTGGGGCAGCTAGATGGAGCAGTGGATAGAACAGTGGACCTGGAATCAGGAAGACTAGTCCTCATGAGTTAAAATCCAGCCTCAAACATTTACTAGTTAGTAGTATGACTCTGGACAAATGACTCGCCCTCGGTTCCTTTAGTTTGCTCATCTGTCAAGTGAGTTGAAAATAGAAATGGCAAACCACTCCAGTATCTTTGCCAAGAAAACCTCAAATGGGGTCAAGGAAAGTTGGACATGACTGAACAACAAAAATTCTATGCATAATTGGTTTTACTTATTTCACTATGTATCATTTCATGCAAGTCTATTCAGATTTCTCTGACCATACCTTATTGTCTCTTCTGACCATACAGTAATATTCTATTGCATTCATGGATACCATATTTTGTTTAGCCATTCCTTAGTGTCTACTTTTGCTGTGATGTGAGCTACATACAATGCCAGACACCAGGGTGAACAGTGAAAGAAAAAAAAAAACCTATCATCTGTTTAATTATTTCCAAATTATTAGTAAATATTTAAATAATGATAGTTCAATCAATAAAGTAGGTTAAGCATTTTCAAAAAACTGGTTGTTAAATGTTTACAAGAATAAGCTTGTTTCTAAGGTTCCCTCTAGTTTTAAACCTGTGAAACTTGAGCTTGTTATAAATGCTTTGGGGAGTTTGTGTTAAGTTCCTGGTAGGGAGATAGGATTATCCACTGAAAGCTATATAGCTAACATTTATATAGTGCTTACTATGTACTAGGCACTATGATAAGTGCTTTACAAATATCTTATTTGATCTTCATAACAACCTGAGAGGTAGATGTTTTTATTATCCCCATTTTATAGTTGAGGAAACTGAGGCAAATAGAAGTATCTTGCCTAGGGTCACACAGTTGATAAGCCTCTGAGTTTGCATGTGAACTTAGATGTTACAGTCTTCAGACCCAGCTCTCTACCTTGGTAGAGGTGTGCCCTTGATGCATCCTCTTGATGCCCCATCTTCAAAAAGATAGGGCTGGACTCAATGGCCTCAATAGTCCCTTTCAATTGTACATCTATGATCATATGTATATGAAGCCAATTAACTAACTTGTCCCTGAATACTCCATCTGTAAAACCTCCCTTTAGACTTAGCCATTAGACTAGCATTTGTAATAAAAATGAATCTTTTAGATTTGTTCCTGTGATGCTGAAAGAAGTCACTGGATGGGATAGTGGATGCAGTGCTAGATCCTAATTCAAAACCAGCTTCAGACTGGAACTCAGCAAGCCAAGATACAGACTTTAAGGCCCCTGGGTCAATTAACCTATTGTCCCCAGACCTTCAGATTTCAGAGGAGCCATGAACTTAAAAAAAATCTCAATAATAGTATTTCAATATAATTTGGCATCCTTTGTAAGCCTATGTATTTTATGCATTGCCAAAAGTTATTCTAAGATGAAGTCCATAAACTGCTAGAGGGGCCAAGGCACCTAAAGATGAAGAACCCTCAACTAAGGATTGAAGGGATTTAAGGAAACAGGATACTCAGTGTTCTCTGGAATGGTCAGCAGAAGAACAGGCAGAGAACATCTCCAGGCCCCTCAAAGTTCCATTCTGCTATATCTCTGCAAGGCTGTAAGTGAATAAAATGCTTTGTTCATGCTAAGACCTGTCTTTGCTAGGCTTTTGTTTATTTAATTCTTAGTTCTTAGGGGTAGCACAAAGATATTATGTAAGTGAGTTTATCCTGCTGATGATTCTCCCCTGCTGGCTCTATTCCTGGCTAATATCAATCAACCCAATCCCTCACAATTTCCCTACCACACACTCCTGACCAGGAAACCCTAGTCACCTCTCATAGCATCTCAAGTGGGCAGTCACTAAGGCTTCCAGAAAGGAGCTAGATTAGACAGGGGTTTTACTTTTTTCCCCCAATACTAAGTCACCCTTCTACACCTCTTACATGTATACATCTTCATTTCTCCCCATTCCTTTGCCCTTTCCCTTCTTCTAAAACTATTGGAGACAATTTGGCACATTCCAGAGATGTGACTATTATTGAATGAGAATCTTGAAGTTAGAGATCCTCCTACTACCTTCTGTGTAAGTCAGTCAACATATATTTACCACGCTACTTTTCTAATCTTAGTGACATGCATTAGTTGTCTCCAGGCTCTGTTTCTGCAAAGTCTTTCTCCCACTGGAGAATTTTGCCCCAGTACCACTATATTGAGAAAAAGTCTAGACCAGCCATCCCTCATTCTTTGGACTTCTCCTGCTTTTCAGCCACACAGTTTATTTCGCCTTCCCTCATTAGGATGTAAGCTTCTTGAGGAAGGGACTGTTCTTTCTCTTAACTTGTATTTGTATGTCCACTTCTTGACAGTGCCTCATACATAGTAAGGTTTGAACAATACTTGTTGATTAAATTACAAACAAACCACTATGTGATAAAAAAAAGGATGAGGCAGGACCCTTGTCTCAAGGAGATATCTTCCAATCTGATTAGGGAAATGAACTCTCCTCCTGTTCTATCAAACACAAATAATAATACACATGGTAAAGTGTCAAATGAGCAGGATAAGATGGTTATTAGCTGAGAAATTCAGAGAAAGGGGAGAACATTGTGGACTGGGGAAGTCAGGGAAGGCTTTGTAGAGGATAATACAATCTTTCCTTTCCCATTTGTTCCTTTCTCTTCTTCTAAAAGTATTTATAATTCTTCCCCATTTTTAAAAAAAGAGCAAATAAAAGCCTTTCTGCAACTTTAATATCACAGAGCTGATATTAGAGTCTGGACTATTAGCCTTCAAGGAGAGGGGAAAGCTTGGTCCTGGCAAAGAATTCAGAAAATAAGCCTCCCCTTCCTTCTACAAATGTGGAAGACTATGGATGTGAAATATTGCACATAAAGTAAGATGTAGTTGTATTGATTGTTTTTGCAAAACTTTTTCCTTTCTCTTTTTTTAAATCTTTGTTCTAATAGAAGAAATAGGGATAAAGTCAGAAATGAGATTTATGTAAAAATAAAAGCTATTGATTAAATATAAGATTAAACAAAAGGGAAATGTTAGGACAAATTTTATGCTCTTTGCCAGTGAACTTCATTTGGGAAGATAGGATCCAATATCATAAAACCAGAATGGAAATCTGCCTCTAAGCCTGATGCTTTCTGTATCTTTGTCTATATCTCTCTTTCTCGGTCTCTCTGTGTGTGTCTCTCTGACTCTTTCTGTATCTCTTTGTGTCTCCTTGCATATCTCTCTCTTTGTCACTCTATTTCTTTGTCTTTCAATCTCTATCTCTCTGTCTCTGTCTCTATCTCCATTACTCTTTCTCCAGCTCTGTCTTTGTCTCTTTCTCTTTCTCTGTCTCTTTATCTCTTCTCTCTTCCCTTCCTACCCTCCACCACTTGTGATTTTATTAGTATATAGTACAGACCCCCAGCTGCTCTGCAACTTATAGTTTTAGAGAATTGCCTGGGGACATCATAAGATGAAGTAACGCCCAGGATCATATAACGAGTACGTGCCAGAGACAAGACTAGAAGCCAAGACTTTCTGACTCAAAAGCCAGCCTGTTATCCATGACACCAAACTGTCCTGCCTGATTTTTATTTTGGCAAATATTGCCAGGAAAAGGAAATCATGTAATCTCAGCCTTGTTTCCCAGACTTTCTCTTAGGAAGTGACCTTATCCCACCTCATCAACCATGGACTTTGCCAATTCCTGCCTCCACTATCCTCAGAAGACTGAAAAGTCAGTTAAGGCAGTTAAGGCACGCTCATTACCTATGTTTCCCTTCACCTTCTCATCTTTTCAGTCTGCCTTTTGCTAATATAACTCTTTCTGAATTGATTTTTTTCAAGGCCAAGAATGGGGAGGAAATAGGTACCCAGTGCAAGAGCACAGAAATGAGAGATGGCGTATGATATGTGAGGAACAATAAGAAGACCAATTCGGCTGGACTATATGAAGGGGAGAAATATATCATGAAGTTGGCAAGGTAGGTTGAAAACATTGTAAAGAGAAATAACTTTATAAGACCTAAGATCTTTGGATGAAATACCAAACACAATTCCAGAGGACTGGTGGATGATGAACCAGTCAGCCAGTTAATCAATAAGCATTTATTAAGTGCTTACTATATGCCAGGAATTGTCTCTTAGCACAATGCACTACAGATACAAAGAAAGGCAAAAGAGAGTCCTTGCCCCCAAAGAGCTCACAATTTAATGCTACCCAACTCTTAACAGGGAGGTGATAGTCTATAAATTTAAGCATATATTGTTGGACATGCCCGATACAAGAATTTTTATTCGTGAGCCATAATTTTACAAGATTAGAATTTTTCTTTCTTTTTGTAATTGAGGAGGGACATGAGAGGGGAGAAAAATAATTACTTGTTAATTTGGGAAATATAAAATAAAATTTACATTAAAATATCTATTAGATGAAGAAAGATTTTGACTGTTCTACTGCCTGAGAGTTTAGGCTCTGCTCCTTAAAGAGTTTAGGTTAAGGAGCACATCTGGGCAAGGATTTTTACTTGGGGTTAGGGTTTCTACTTCTATTGAAAGAGCCTAAGAAGCCCAAGAGAAAGAGAACCTGAATGAAGCTATTAACTGGTAATAAACCCAATTTGGAAATAGAATGGAGAGGCCCAGAAGAAGAATGGTCCTACCCCTCAGTGAATTGTTTCAGGCTATTCCTGAGGACAACCCAGATCATCACCATCTGGGATCAGATGTTGTGAATTCTTATACACAAATCTCCTTATTATTGTTCTGTAAGTTTGTGACCAATGTCCTTCATAGATAGACAGTGTGCATATGGGAACATGCACTTATGGTCTAAGGATAGAATGTAATATTATTCATTGTATACAGTAACAACAAATTACATGAAGCTCAACTGTGATGGACTTGGCTCTTTTCAATAATGAAGTGATTCAGGGCAATCTAATAGACTTGTGATAGAAAGTAACATCCACATCTAAAGAAAGACTTTGGATCGAAACATAGTATCTTCACTTTGTGGGTTATTTTTTGCTTGCTTGTTTTTTTTTCCTCTTTCTCATGTTTTTTCCCTTTGTGATCTGATTTTTCTCGCACAGCATGACAAATATGGAAATATGTTTAGAAGAATTGCATATGTTTAACCTATACTGAATTTCTTGCTGTCTTGGGAAATGGGGGGAGGAAGAGAGAGAAAAAAATTTGAAACATAAGTGTTTTTTAAGATTTAATTTTTTTTATTACAATGGCTTTTTATTTTTTAAAATATATGCAAAACCATTTTCAACATTCACCCTTGCAAAACATTGTGTTTCAATTTTTTCTCCCTCCCTCCCTTCTCCCCCTTCCCCTAGACAACAAGTAATCCAATAGAAGTTAAATATGTGAAATTCTTCTAAACATATTCCCACATTTTTCATGCTATGCAGGAAAAATTAGATCAAAAAGGGGGAAAGTAAGGAAGAAAAACACAAGCAAGCAAACAACAACAACCAAAAAAGGTAAAATGCTATGTTGTGATCTACATTCAGTCCCCATAGTCCCCTCTCTGGATACAGATGTCTCTCTCCATCACAAGTCTATTGGTTTTGTCTTGAATCACCTCATTGTTGGAAAAAACCAAGTCCATCACAGTTGATCATCACTTAGTCTTGTTGATGAGTATAATGGGTTCTCTTGGTTCTTCTTACTTCACTTAGCATCAATTAATGCAAGTCTCTCTATGTCTTTCTGAAATCATCTTGCTAATTGTTTCTTATAGAAAAATAATATTGCATAATATTCATATACCATAACTTATTCAGCTATTCTCCAACTGATGGGCATCCATTCAATTTCCAGTTCCTTGCCAATACAAAAAGGGCTGCTACAAACATTTTTGTACACATGGGTCCTTTCCCCTTTCTTATGATCTCCTTGAGATACAGACTCAGTAGAGTCACTGTTGGATGCACAGTTTGATAGCCCTTTGGGCATAGTTGTAAATTGCTCTCCAGAAAGATTGGATCAAGAACACAAGGTTTTGCAAAGGTGAATGTTGAAAATACCTTTGCTTGTATTTGGAAAATAAAATACTATTTTAAAAATAGTATTGTTCTTGTTCTTGCTTTTCTTTCTGTTTAAATGTTTCTTATTGAGTTTTTTTTAAGGGGATAACTTAGAACTAGACTGTGAACATTTTTGTCAAGCAGAAGGGTTTTTACTTAGTCATAGAGTTAGTAAGCATCCACTGTGGTTTATTAGACGTGGTAAAATTTAAACTATTTAGCCTATCATTATGGACTTTTATAATCTGATTACATGCTATCTCCTAAGTATCATCCCTCATTACTCCCATGCACTTCCAGGCAAATTGGCCTATTCTTTGTCCTTTTGTACTCTTAAACATTTTTTTTTTCACTTCAAAATCCGTATCTTCCCTTAACTTCCTTATTGAGAATTAGTAACTGGAGTTATTCTTTTCTTGAGTTATTGATTTGTTAGTTTTGATTCTGCTTGCCTCCTGCTCTCACATACAAACTCATCCATTGCAGCTGTGGAAAAAACAAATCAAAGTATATGTCCATCTTAATTATTTGATCCTTTTTGTTGATCATTTCATCCTTTCATTCTTTTCTTTGCAATGTCATTAGCATCATGAGGTTTTATTTTTAGCTATTATTATACCCAAGAAAATTAGGAAATAATCATGTCCAAGCTCAGTGTGTGAATCTAGGGCTTGATTATAGTTTTTTTTTTATAAATATTGTCAATAGCACTATATGTTATAAAATTGAGTTATGATCTACTGTGAAATAACCTCATTATTATCATTTTTTAACTCAAGTTTAATAATACTTCTCATTGTGGCACTTGATACAAGACACTTAATACAACAATATAATGTGATATGATAGCATAATATTGTAATATATGGCATTTGATATGATATATGATATGATGTGATATGATTAGGACAGCATAGTATAATAATGTATTTTAGATTTTATATCTTTTATCCCTCTCCTCTTCATTCCATTCCCATTCCCACTAAGTTCCTTAGCTGGATCTTTACAATCTTATGTCAATCTGTCCTTCCAATCTCACTTATACTACTGTCCACCATGTCCTCCATACATTAACCAAATAAAATTCCTCAATTTTGTCCTTCTTCCACTTTCCTGTCTTTGTACGTTTGCTTAATGTATCACCTGGAGCTCACTTTTCCCATCTCTGGCTCCTGCTATCCTTCTCCTGTTTCAAGACTCTATTCTAAGAAGCCCTGCCTGATCTCTCAAACCACTCCTATCTCTTATCTATGACAGCCTTTGTTTGCACTCTTTGTATTCACTGATACTTCGATCATTTTATAAAATTACCTATATACCTGCCATCTCCCAGAGCAGATAGTAAGCATCATGAACATAGGCATCTTGTCTTTCTATACCAAATATCTAACCCAGTGTCCTACCCACAATAAGTACTTAATAACTATGTTTGAACTGAATTGAATGGAACAGACTTGGATTGTAAGCCACCTGAAAATAAAGACAATGTTTTCATTATTTTACATTCCCAGTTCCTATAAATACAGTTCTAGTACCTGTGATGGCACTGGCATCCATCGAGATAGGGCTACTTAGCTACATCCCATCTGAACTCCCAGGTTCAGCTCTGTCCACTCCCTATGACTGAAGGCCTCCTGATATATTAGTGTCCACACCTCAGGGTGTTTAGTATCTACTGTCTTGCTGCTTGTGCTATTCTGACTCCATGCTCCAATATTTTTCCCTCTGAGGCAATTGGGGTTAAGTGACTTGCCCAGGGTCACACAGCCAGGAAGTGTTAAGTGTCTGAGACCACATTTGAACTCAGGTCCTTTTGACTTCAGGACTGGTACTCTATGCACTGTGCCACTTAGCTGGCCCTCATATTCCAGTTTTAAAAAGTAGATTATTGGCATGCACCCTGCAGTAAGCCTCTACCTTTTATATGTCATTGTACTTGGTATGTCAAGTCCCTGCTTTGTTCTCAGGACCCAATTCTCATTTTTCCAGGATGAGATTTTACTTCTGTCATTTTCTAAGGTCTTTATTCCCTTCCCAAACTGTACCATTTCTCCCTAGATCCCCACTGCCAACCTCCACTGGTATTCCACCTATTTCCTGGGACCCCCATCTACCATTCATGTCTGGACCTTCTGCTCAGACTTCTTTCTATCAAGCACTGCTAAAATCTTCCTGCATGGTCCTCTGTGCCAGAGAGAGGCTGTCTAATTTCTGGATCCCAGATATCCCTGCTTGTTCTATCCCATTGACCACTGATATTCAGTACTAATAATAACAATGACAATAATAACCATAATAATAATATTTGTATAACTCTTTTTCTAAAAATTTGATTTTTGTCATTTTCTAAATTCTAAGTTCTTTAATTTTTGCTTAAATCAGACTTTGCACATAATATTTCTTTTTTTTTCTCAAGAGTACTTTATTTTTTCCAGTAGATAGTTTTCAATATTAGTTTCAGTAAGATTTTGAGTTTCAAACTTTTTCCTCCCTCCTTTTTTCCCCCGTTTGTTTTGATTTTTCTTCACAGCATGACAAATATGGAAATATGTTAATAATGTATATTATTGTGTATATATATATATGTATAATGTAAATCACACTGCTTGTTGTGGAGAAAAAAACATGAAATCAAACAAATAAAGGTAAAGACACTATACTTTCAACTCCACATTCACTCTCCATAGTTCTTTCTCTGGATGCAAATAGCATTTTCCATCCCATGTCTATTGCACTTATCTTATATCACCACATTGCTGAGAAATTGCTCACACTTGATCCTCAAAAATCATAAAAAGTAAGTGTGTTTGCTAATCTCACTTTACAGATGAGGAAACTACATTTGAAAGAAATGACCTGTTCAGAGTGTCTGGTTCATCCCAGTCATAAGACCTAGAAGGTGTCATCATCAAATACTGTAACACAAGTGTCCCCATTTTTAGGTTGGAAAACATGGAGGTATAATTGATCAGTCCACACTAAATATAGATAGCAGATATGGATCTATAGAGGTAGTCAGGAAAAGATATTAGAAAAAACTAACAAATCATCATATATTTACTGACTAAAAGGACTTTCAGGGTCAATTTTCTAATACAAATTCTTCATTTACAGTTGAAAAATTAAGGACAATGGGCCTGGAGTCAGGAAATCCTGACTTCAAATCCAAATTCAGACATCAACTGTGTGATTCTGGGCAAGTCACTTAACCCTGCTTACTTGCCTCAGCATCTTCTTCTATAAAATGAGCTGGATTAGGAAATATCAAACCATTTCAGTATCTTTGCCAAGAAAGCCCCAAATGGGGTCAGAAATCAGAAATAATGAAATGACTAAACAAGATTGTGTGATTTTTCCAAAGGCAACTAGTAACAGATTTTGGATTTGAACCTGGGATTTATGAACCCCAATCCAGCATTCATTCCACTGTATCACCTGAGTTTGGTTGCTAGTTCTGCCACCTCCTGGTTCTATAGCCTCCTGGCTATGGGTAGTCATGAACAAGTCACTGGAATTTCTCTGGACCTTTGTTTTCTGAGATGGGGATAACAATATTCATAATACCTACTTCATTTGTTATAGGGATAAAAGTGCTTCATGAGTTTTAACATGCTATAGAAATGCAATATTTTCTTCTCTTCCTTTTTTTTCTCCTCATTACTATTATTTACTCAAAAATCTTATATTTATGCAGTATTTTACATTTTCTAAGTATCTGGAAATGTGGAATATGTTATCTCATTTGCCCCAGTAAAATCTAAGCTCTTTGGGGGTATTTTGGGGGATTATTTTTTTTAATCCCTCAAGTCCGTACATTATTTTTCATGTAATAGATACATAACAAGTGTCTATGGAAGGGTACATAGATTCATAGATTCAGAGCCTTCAGAAACATCAGAAATCATCTGGTTCACCTATCCCATTTTACGGATGAGAAAACTGATGTCTGGAGAAATAGAGGGACTTGCCCAAGTTCACACAATTAGTTAGTGGTAGAGTTGAAATTTGTACCAACATTTCCTGCTCCAAATCCATTTTCTAATGCATTACTCTATTGAAGTAAATCCCTATAAAAACTCTGTTAAGTAGGCAACATATGTCTTATCATTCTCATTTTAATGAAAAAGAAACTTAGGCCCAATGAACTGAAATGTCATACTCAAATCACATAATGAAAAAAAGGCAAAACCTGAGCTAACACTGGCTAAATCATTTATCTCTCTGTGCCTCAGTTTATTCTTCTATAATAGGAGGAGGTTGGATTTGCTGGCCTCCAATTTCCTTTCCATCTTGAAATTGATAATCCTATGAATCCCAGGTTTTTCATTCCTAATTTTTAAAATATATTATGTATACATTTGGATTGTATATACATATGTATGCCTTAGCAACCCCCCCCCCAATCACTTTAAATAAATGTTATCACAACATGGCTCAGATACATTGATTTTTTTTTTAATCCATATGTGCCTTTGGCAAACAAAATGAGGAAGGAAATCACTGGATGATGCATTATTCATAAG
The DNA here is from genome assembly GCF_016432865.1 of Antechinus flavipes. NCBI lineage: Eukaryota > Metazoa > Chordata > Mammalia > Dasyuromorphia > Dasyuridae > Antechinus > Antechinus flavipes. Next base: position 90,611,652 of record NC_067399.1, read on the forward strand.
GCTGCCAGAGCTCTGATGACTGGTGGTGATAAAAGCACCAGTGTTAGTGGACTTGTTTTCTGATAGCTCCTTATCGAGTCAATCTAGCCAGTTCCCTTCCTGTTTCAGGGAGCAGGAAGATCAGCTCTCATCACTTTGCTTCCAGTCTCCTTCACACATGAGAGTCAGGATACATGCACCTGTGGGAACTGAACTTGCCCTTTGCTCGGGTCACGTCATCTGGGAAACTCTTTTACTTAGGGTTGGGAAGGTAGGCAGGGAGGAAAATCACTGGGCAGAATTCAAATGCATTTTCAAATGCATATTGTCAGTCCTCCAAAGAATATTTTTGCAGGTAAGAATCCCACTCTAGTTTTCAGGCTTTCTATATGGCCGAAGGCCTCATAAGGGCACTGAGCAGCAAAGCTGCTCCAAAAGGGTCTTGAGGATCTTAAAATTCCAGTTGTCTGTGGGTTCCTATGGAAGACTGGGCAGTGTTATGCATATCCTACCCGACATGAGCACCAATTAACTCACCATGGAGACAGCCAATGAAGCCTAGAAATCACTGGTTTGGGAAGTGGAAGACTTGAGTTCAAATCCCAAATCTGCTATTTATTATTTCTGTGACCTTTAACCTGTTTTAGTCTCAGTTTCCTCATTTGTAAGATAAGAGTCTTTAAAGGTCCCATTCCTCCTCTAGCTCCTACCCCATTTCTCAATCTAAGATTTTATGATTCATGAGAAGAAAGAAGTGAGGGAAAGGGGGAAAAGATCACTAAGACTAGTCAGAACAACTATTTTGAAACCTTGGCTCTGACACTAGTTGGGTCACTGTGGGCAAATCGATAACTTCTCTGGGTTCCATGTGCTCTTGTTTTAAATAGGAATGACATTTATGCTATCTTCCTTACAGTACTGTTGTGTACAAAGAAATTCACTTCTCAGGGCTTTGATTCCTTCATCTAGGGGCCTGGGTTCAGATTATAAGATTATCACTTAGTATATATGTGCTTAAATTATAAGCAAGTCAGCTCTTCTGCACCTTAGTTTTCTTATCTGTAATATGAGGGGGTCAGAATAGATGTCCCTTTACAGCCTTTTCTAACTCTAGATCTGCCATTTATATAGCACTTTAAGGTTCATAAAGCCCTTTACTTATATTTTTCTCAATTGAGCCTTCAAGACCCCTATGACATAGGCATTATTATTATCACATTTTACAGGTAGGAAAACTGAGGCTGAAAGTGGTGAAATGATCTAGTTAGTTAATATCAAAGGCAGGATTTGAACTCAGTTTTGTCCTGATTCTAAAATCCAACATTCTTTACTGTGCCATCTATCTGTCTTCTGTGATCTTTAAGGTCCCTTCCAGCAATAAATCTTAGAAAACAAGCATTTATTAAGTACTTATGTGTCAGGCATTGTGTCAAACACTTTACAGTGATGAAATCATAATTATTCTGAAATGTCAACATATATGCTCTTTTTAAGAAGATGGGGGGAGGAAATGTTATGTCATAAATGATAGAAATAAAATGAAATAAAAATTGTGATGTTTAAAGGACCAAGTTTCAGGTATGGGGGGGAGGGAGAGGGGATTCCATTTATAAAGAATACTTCCAAAAAAGTTGATATAATTTCTTTACTTCAAATGACAAAAGGTAAATTTCATAAACTCCAAATTTGGGAAATTCTATTTAAAGAACGTTTACTATCCATCTTCTTAAAATACAATTCTAATACTGCTTCTCTCCTATTCAAATAGATTCTTCTATAGTTTCCAATTGTTTCCAACTTCTTATCCTGACATTCAAAGCCCTCTTTAATCTACTCACTATCTGTTACCACTCTTCTTCATCTGCTCAGTATTACAGACTAAACTACTTCCTATTTCCAAAGATACTTCTAGATTTCCTGGCTCTGTGCCTTGGTTGTCACAAATATTGGTGCTGGGAATGACCTCACTTATACCTTTCAACCTGCTGAATCTATAAGATCTAGCTTAAATGCCTGTCTTCTCCATGAGGAAGGCATAATAATAAAATATAAAAATAAAATGAAATCATTTATATATATAGTTTCTTAAGGGCTACAAAGTTCTTTCCTTACAACATACATGTAAAGCTGGTAAATAAGTAGTCTTAGCCACATTTCACAAAAATGGAAATTGAGATTTAGAGAGATTAATCAACTTGGGCTGGGTCTTGGGCTGGGTCTTAAACTCAAAGGTCCTAACCATGCCTCATTTTTAACTGATAGTTATCCATTTTCATATAAAATAAGAAAAAATTGATGAAATTGTCTTATGTACATTTCGTATTCAAGCTTCATTATAACTATTTGTATACAAAGATGGCATGAAATAGGGAATAAAGTTCAGACTTGTTTTGGGGAAGATGTGAGTTCGTATCTTATCTTTAACACTTGGAAGCTACGTGACCCTACAGAAGTTATTTAATCCAAGGATTTTGTGATGAAGAGAGCCATCTGCAAGCAGAGAGACAACTATGGGAATTGAGTGTGAATCACAAAATAGTATTTTCTTTTTTATTGTTGTTATTTGCTTGTATTTTGTTTTCTTTCTCATTTTCTGCCTTTTTGATGTGATTTTTCTTGTGTAACATGATATTTGTGGAAATATGTATAGAAGAATTGCACATATTTAACATGTATTGGATTATTTGCTGTCTAGAAGAAGAGGTAGGGGGAAGGGAGGAAAAAAATTGGAACACAAGGTTTTGCAAGGGTGAATGTTGAAAACTATCCATGCATATGTTTTGAAAATAAAAAGCTTTAATAAAAAATATAAAAATAATAATAATAAATTTTTCTTTTTATCTTATAAAAAAGAAGTTATTTAATCCAAGCTAGCCATTCCTTCATTCCTTCTCAAGCTCACTCATGATTTTCCAAACTTCTTTCTCCATCATATTCCTATACAGGTATCTTCTCCCCTCCTCATCTACCTCTTTAGCTTCCTTTTAAATGTTTTTTTCCTTGAATAAAAATGTAAACTCCTTGAGAGCAGGGACCAATTTTTTTCTGCTTGTGTTTGTGTTCCAAGCATTTGACACAGTACCTAGTATATAGTAACCTCTTAATCAACACTGATTAAATCAATGTGGCCTTGATATACCTGTCACTCTTCTAGTACTTATGTAGTAAGTCATACAACAGGCAATTTGGGTTGATGGAGAGAATTTTCATAATGGTAGCTCTCTGTGCTGATGAGAATCACAGATTCATTGCACTATATATAAATTTTTTCCCCCATCTAAGTGATAAAGTCCTTAGGGGCACAGATTATATCTCTTTCATCTTTATATCCCCCTGTATCATCTTCATATAGCCTGTCTGTAACACCTATACTTAATCTTTGCTAAATGAATGATGTTTTGCTATAAAACAAATTAATGTACCCACCCAATAGTATCTGATTCATTTTTCTTCAAGTGCCTTTCCTATATGATGAGAAGTGTAACAATTACAGAGTTTTAAGAATGGCTTTCTTTCCTAGAACACCTTCTGTGAGTTCTCCTTCCCCAAAAAGTCCTATTTCTCTGCTATAGTCTTTACAGAAGAAACAGTAGGGGAATTAAAAACTGGTGGCTTCCAATCTTAGACTTAGGCTGCATTCAGATCATTAACCAATTTCTTTTTTTCAAAAAAAAAAAAAAAGTGCCCTGCCTGGAGCGGAAGTTCACTCTTACTTATACCCATGAAGATAAATGGCTTTTAAATTACCTCCTAAAAGGCTAACAGAACATTAGTCATTTTAAATAATGACAAAGAAATAATTTATGCCTGCCGTCCTAACCCTGCAAATGAAAGAGGTCATTCCTAGTTAGGTGTGCCAACTTAGAATGAGGGCTTGGGTGAGCTGAGTAGAGAAGAACTTTAAAAACACCTTTGGAGTTGGGGGTGGGGAGGAGAAAGGAAAGGGAAATATTTTGCTATGGAAAGCAGGGATTTTTATACCATAAAATGAAAATGTCAGCTTTTCTGTTTTTCTGTCCTTTTTAGAAGACATTGTTAACTAATTTTTCTCAGATGAGAGAAGGGTTTTAAGTCCCCTTCCTAGAGCTGGGTGAGTTTTACTAGAAAGATGCCCAAACTAGAGTAGTGTACACTAATCTGATTGCTGCTACTTTTCATGTCTCCCTTTCAACCAGCCTAAACAACAAATATATATATATATATATATATATATATATATATATATATATATATACACACATATATATAGTATCCACTATGTGCTGTACATATCCCTAGGGATAATTTATGAGTAGTGTGGTAGGAGTGGCAGAAGTGGTATTAATCCAAATGAAAAGCTATGTCAGACATGAATTTGGTCATGTGTGTGATATAACTGAAAGAAGAATATGAAAGAAACTCCAAATAAAGAAAGAAGGATTTGTACATTACATGATAGAATAATTATGTTTACTTGTTATATCCCTAAACTGTGCAAAAAATAATTTTAACCAGCCTCCATTCTATGGAGGGATTTTTATATATATTCAGTGTGAACTCTCTAGACTCCTCAGAATCATGTTTTTAAGTAATTGGAAAAAATGCTAGATTTCAGTTGGAAGTTAATGAAAAATAAAGATGTAATTTTTTTCCAGCTCAAGTTCATGGACCCATTGACATCCATCCAGCTTAAGAACCTCTGCTATAGAGTCATGCATATATAAGGAGCCCAGAAAAGATCATAGAGATACAGGTCCCTCATGTTTGGCAGTGTGTGAAATCAGCAAGGCTAACCATGGAACTTTTCCAAGATCCTTTCACTTTTATAACCAACCTTAAGGTTCCAAACTCACATGTCACAAATCTTGAAGTAAGAGGAATAAAAATAATAAGTCTAAAGTTGGGTCCCTTCAAGTATGAAGGTATGGAAACTGAGTTCCTAAACATGTTCCTCTGCCCATGTATCAGGATTTTGCATCAGGATGTTTTTAGAGAGACCTAAATGTAGTCTCTGGGGCATCTGAACAAGCACACAGTATGGGACTAAAGATAGCCAAGTTCTACTTTCATTAAGATAGGCCAACTATGGAATAAGTGTCATTTAAAATCATTACTAAATTGATATAAGAATTTATACTATAACCTCAATATTACAAAAATGAACTCTGAAAAACTTAATAAGTTGAATCAGTGAACAAAAGTAATTATGATTCCAGAGGACTGATGAAGAATTCTCCCAACCTCATGACTGAGAGATGATGAATTGATTTGCAGGATGAAAAATGAATTTTTGGATGTGACCAATGTTTTGCTTGACAGTGCTTATATGATAGAAAGGTTCTTTATTATTTTTTCTTTCTTTTTTTTTCCTTTCTTTCTTCCTTCTTTACTTTTTTCTTCCCTTCCTCCCTCCCTCCTTCCCTTCCTTTCTTCTTTCCTTGATTTCTTCCTTTTTTCTTCCACTCTTCCTTTCTTCTTTCTTCTTTCCTTCCTTTTTTTCCCAGTGAGTAGGAGAAATAGGAGAGAGAAAAATGTGTGCTTGATAATTTAAAAATACAAAAAGACCCAAATGTGTGTGTACATTTATATGAGATATATATATATATATATATACACACATACATACACACACACATATATATATATATTTCTTTGCTAAGTTTTTTTCTAGAGACAATTAAGTTTTCTGTATTTTAAAACATATGGAAAGATTTGAATGAAATAATGCAGAGTGAAGTGATCAGAACCAAGAGAACATTTTACGTGTAATAGCAATAGTGTTCTAAGAAAAACTTTGAATGACTAAGTCATTTTGAGTATTACAAATATTCAAATCAACTACAAAGGACATATGAAGGAAGATTCTATCCATATTCAGAAAAAGATTGAAAAATAGAAGTATATATAATATAGTTTTACATAGCTACAAAATGGTATTTAATGGTAATCCTCTCTCTAGTGGAATGGGGAGAGAGGAAGGAAAAAAGTACACAGCAGAGAACAAAAGAAAACTTAGAAGGAAGTACAGAAAAGTGGTGTAGCTTTGAAATGATGTGCAATATATATTATACAATTTTTAAAAAATGTACATGAAATGTAAGTTCATGGTTCTATACTGAATCTTCTTTTCATGTGCTTTTCATTTTCTTTATCTTTTAATATTTAAGTTTAAAATTAACAAACATTTAAAAAGAAAAGAAAATGTGAAATTTAAATTATCCTTTGAATTTCTTCCATTTACTCTAAAGATTTTGCTTTTGATGCTTGCTTTGATGAAGAAACTCTATCCTTTAGAGCTTAAGTTTCATAAGATTTCTTACGTGTGTTAATTTTTATTTTTTATTCATTTTGCTTCTTTTTTTAGATGGAAAGGCATAAAAATTAGCAACCCGAGCAAAATGTGACCTGGCAATGTAATCATAAGAGATTGCACACCAAGTGGGAGATCTGGATCAGACTCAAGAATGGAAGCTGAATTTTCCCTTTGGAAAAGTTGGGCAGGTTAAGGGAAGCAGGTTAGTCTCCATATATTCAAACAAAAAATTTCACTCTATTTAGTTGGCAGGGAGAAGGGCGAGAGGAGAAAGATATCTTGCTATATTCAACCTTCTGCCAGGTATGAAAATATAGATTAGACACCCACAATTTAGGAATAGAAAGGGGCACATGTCTTGATATTCAAAAAGAGAAATGTACACTTTCAATTATTAGTCAGTTAGTTTGACCTGGACTCCTAGAAGAGTTCTAGAATGGTGAACATATGGGGAAGAGGGAAGTCCAGCATGGCTTTATTAAGAACAGATCATTTGATCAACTGTGAGAGATTTGACTCTTTTCAGCAATGAAATGATTCAAGCCAATTCCAATAGACTTGGGTTGGAGAGAGCCATGTGCATCCAGAGAGAGGACTATGGGGACTGAATGTGCATCACAACATAGTATTGTTACCTTTTTTGTTGTTTTGTTGTTTGCTTGCTTGTTTTTTTTTTCTCTCACGGTTTTTTTTCTTTTTGATCTGATTTGTCTTGCATAGCATGCTAAATGTGGAAATATGTTTAGAAGAATTGCACATCTTTAATTTATATTGGATTACTGTCTAGGAAAGGAGAGAGAGGAAAGGGAGGAAGAAAAGTATAAAACACAGGATTTTCCAGGGGTGAATGATGAAAATTATCTTTGCATTCATTTTGAAAAATAAAAAGCTATTATTTTAAAGAGAGTAGATCATTTATGACCCATTGCCTTTTTTGAAATGGTAGATCAAAGGAATGCTATTGTTACTTTGCCCAGAAATTAAGAATGACTTGTACAGATTATCTCATGATATTCTTGTGGAAATGATCAAAAGACATAGTCTAGATTATGGCACAATTAGTGAATTCCAAACTGGTTGAATGAATGTATTGAATTGTCAGTAATAGTTAAACCTCAACTTGGAAGAAAGACTCTAACACAATGGCTCGGTTACAGCCTTGGCCCTGTATTGCTTAACATTTTTATCAATTACTTGGATGAAGACATAGTTTCTCTGTTTGCCAAATTTTCAGATGACATAGGATAGCCATGATCCAAAAAAGACCTCAGCAGGTTAAAACATTGGGACAAATTGAATAGGGTGAAATTTTAATAGGGATAAACATAAAATCCTATGGTTCAACTTCACAAATATAAGATAAAGAAGGAAAGTATGGCTACCTAGCATGGATCATTTTCTCCCAAACTTCTAAATATGTCCATCCATCATCCAGATTTTCCTTGTTGATAAGAATCAAATGCAGGGGAGACTTTCCTTGTTATTGAATCCTCTACTTTGTGAGGAAAATTATTATTGAGGATTTTTTTTTAAATCTCTCCAGCCCAACCCTCCCTTCATTTTCACTTCTTTGTTATGCTACTGTGGCAAACTATGTGATGATACAATATAGAAAATGTTGGGCTTAGAGTCAGGAAGGCCTGAATTCAAATTTAGCCTCATATACTTATTAGCTATATGATCATGGGTGGGTGACAAATTCTATTTGCCATAGTTTCTTTAAAGGTAAGATGGGAATAATAATAATAGCATCTACTTCCTAGTGTTATTGTGAGGATTAAGGGACATAATATTTATTTTTTTTAAAAAGGTAAATGGGGGTGCCTAAGACATAGTAGGCACTGTGTGTTTTTCCCTTCTCCTCTCATTCCTTGATTCCTAAACTCTGTGTGTGTATACATATATATGTGTATAGGTAGTGTGTAAATGTGTATATATGCATATGTGCATGTATAGTGTGTATGTGTATTGCTACACACTATACATATATACATATGTATGCATATGCATACATAGGTATATAAGTGCATTTGTGTGTCTATATATACATATGTATGCATGTGGGCATATTATGTACATATTCTCTTTCTTACTAAGGAGCTTAAATTATACTTCAATGACTCTTTTACTTCTATTTCTGCCTCTGCTGGCCCTTAGTCAAATGCTCTCCATCTGCTTCTTCCACAATTCTGGATTTTCTTATGTATTTCTTTATGCACATATTCCAAATGTGCAATGTATTCCAGAAGTCAAAATGATGCAGTGTCAGCATTGTTGCCTAGCTCACTCAGCAAACTTCTATTAAAAAGCTTTTCAGACTGAATTCTGATTGGAAAAATCAATTAAATGTCACTTGGAGTAGTTTTTCCAGACAGCGTAACTTAGAAAGATAGACAAAAATTTCTGTGGACATTGGGTCAGGAACTAGCCAAGATAACACAGTGGTAATGTTGGGGAGCATCCCAGCACTCAGAGATTTTAAAGGGGCTGAGAATGAACATCCAAGAAAGAGACAGTGGGGCAAAAAGATCCTCCAAAACAATCTGAACCATGCTGAAAGTAGACACAAGTGCTAGCTGGCAGCTCTGTTGCCCATTACTAGTGCTGGGTCAAAATTTCAAAGTAGAGATAAATGGTACTTAAAGAAAATTGAATTGATAAATAAAACTAGGAGTTGATTTTTTGTAGAAAAAAAACACAATTGATAATGTATAGTTAAATTGGTTTTTAAAAAGAAAGAAAGAAAACAAATTGCCAATTTCAAAAAGAAAAAAGGGAATTCACAAGCAATAAAGAGGAAATCAAAGTAATTGTAAGGAGGTATTTTTACAAAATACAACACTCATTCTGTTATTTGAAAAAATAGAAAGCACAAGAATAAATGCAGTTTTCCTAAAAATTATATTGACTTAAAACCAAAAGCAGGCATTATCTGCAATGGGAATAAGCTTAAGATTAAGGGTTAAATAAGGATTCTATTATCAGCATTACTATTCAATATTGTATTAGAAATCTTGACTAAAGCAATAAGACAAGAAAAAGAAATTGACAGGAAAAGCATAAACAATGAAGAAACAAAACTGTCACTTTTTTGCAGATGAAATGATGGTTTATTTGGAGAAACTTAGAGAGTCAAATAAAAAATAATTAATCAAAGCCTTCAACAACTTTATCCAATTTGCAAAATATAAGATAAATCCATAAAAGTTATCAGCATTTCTATGTTACCAATAAAACTCATCAGGAAAAAATAGAAAGAGAAATTTCACTTAAATAGTTAGAAACAATATAAAATCCTCAGTAGTCTATCAGCCAACACATACCCAGGAAGTCCGGGTTAGCACCCTGGATGCCTTAGAATCAGCCAGAATCAGGATACGCAAAAGTCCTTGGTCTTTATTCTTGGTCTTTAGGGGAAGAAGTGAAGGAAATGGACAAAACTCCACGAAGTACGCCACCAACCCTCCTTTGCCTTTTCCTCCTACAAAGTGATTCTGACTTGTCTTACCTCACCCCCTAATCCCACCTACAATTATCTGTATACACCAAAAGATCCAGATAGCACAGGATAGTGGGAAGGGCCATTTTCTAAGCATATGCTAATAGAGTATTGTCCAATAAGTAATTAGCCATAAATGCTCAATTGTCTGATTCCAGGGCACATACTCAAAGTTTCAGCCCTTTACAGGAATTATATTAACACAATTACACAATGTTCTCGACTCAAAGACAGAACTAAATATTTGGGGAAATATTAATTGCTCATAGGTAGACAGAGACAATATAAAATGAAAACAGTAACTAAACAAATTACTGATTCAGTGCTGTACATATCAAATTATCAAAGAATTGTTTTATAGAACTAGAAAAATTATAACAGAATGCGTCTGGAAGAACAAAAGATTAAGATTATCAAGGAAATCAGTGAAAAATGTGAAGGAAGAAAGTTTAGCCTTATTGGATCTCAAACTATACTGTAAAGCTGTTGTCATCAAAACAGTTATGTATGGAGTAATAGAAAAGTTAATTAGTGGAACAAATCTTATATAGATATAGATGTCTGTGTGCATTTATGGATACACGTATATGTAGATATACATAAATACACATACAAATGAACACAGTAACCTAGTATTTGATAAATCCAAAGGTCCCAGCTACTGGGGCAAGAACTTACTATTTGACAAAAACTGTTGGTAAAACTAAACCAGTTTGAGAAGAACTAGGCATAGACTAACATCACATACTGTATGCCAGGATAAGATTAAAATAAAGAATGGCATCATATACATGTTGGAGGGGATATAAGAGAACTAGAACACTAATGGATTGTTGATGGAGTTGCGAACTGATCAAGACATTCTGGAGAGCAATTTGGAACTATGTCCCAAAGGCTATAAAACTGTGCATAGCAGTATCACTACTGGGCCTGTATCCCAAAGAGATTATAAAAGAGGGGAAAGGACACGTGTGCAAAAATGTTTGCATTAACTAGTTTTGTAATGGCAAGGAACTGGAAAATGAGTTAGTGCTCATCAACTGGGGAATAGCTCAATAAATTATACTATATAAATGTAATGTAATATTATTGTTCTATAAGAAATGATGAGCAGGCTGATTTTAGAAAAACCTGGAAAGACCTAAATAAACTGATGATGAGTGAGGTGAGCAGAATCAGAATATCATACACAGTAACAGCAAGATTATGTGATGATCAACTATGATAGATTTAGCTCTTCTCAGCACACAACGATCCAAGACAATTCCTATAGACTGGGGATGGAAAATTCCATCTGCATCCAGAGAGAAAACTATGGAGACTGAATGTGGATTGAAGCATGTGATATTCACTATTTTTGTTTGCTTTTTTTTCTCATGGTTTTTCCTTTTTGTTCTGAATTTTTTCTTTCTCAACATGACTAATATGGAAATATGTTTTAAAAAAGATTGTACATTATGACACATGTCAAATTGCTTGTTGTCTTAGGGAGGGGGAAAGTAAAGGATGGAGGAAGAAAAATTTTGCAATTTGAAATCTTACAAAAATGAATGTTGAAAACTATCTTTACATTTAATTGAAAAAATAAAAAACCTGCTGAATTAAAAGAATAAACACATACAAAAACAAAACAAAACAAAACAATGATATCATAATCAAATTAATGGCATATGGAAGAAATTATCCATTAGATCTATGAGAAAACATAAGAGTTCATGGCCAAACAAGTTGTAGAGAGATTCATGGATAATAAAATGGATCATTTTGATTACATAAATTAATTAGCTTTTTTGCATAAACAAGACCAATGCATCTAAAATAAGAAGAAAAGCAGAAGAGAAAGTGTTTGCAATAAGTTTCTCTGATACACATCTCATTTCTAAAATATATAAGTGATGTAGCCAATTCTATAAGAATAAAAGCCATTCCTGTAATTATTAAATGGTCAAAGGATATATATATATATATATATATATATATATATATATATATATATATATGGGCAGTTTTAACAGAAAGAAATCAGTGGTATGAATAGCTATATGCAAAAATGTTTTAAATAGCTAATAATTAGATCAATATAAGTTAAAATAACTGAGGTACCACCTCATATCCATCATTTGGTGAAGATGACAAAAAGAAAAATGACAAAAACTAGAGGACATTTGGAGAAACAAGTACATTAATATACTATTAGTAGTCCAACCATTATGGAAAGTCATTTGGAAAGCTATTAAATTGTGCATACCTTTTCATCTAGTAATTCTACTACTTAGTATATACACAAATAGATTTTTTTAAGAGAGAAAAGAACTCGTATGCACAAAATATTTATAGCAGATTTTTTTGAGGTAGCAAAGAATTGGAAACTAAGTACATAGCTAGCAATTGGGAAATAGGTGAACAAGTTGTGGTATATGATTATGATGGAATCTTATAGTGCTGTAAGTAATTTTGAAGCAGAAAAATGTGGAAAGACTTATTAAATAAATTAATGTAAAATGAGGGCAGCTAGGTGGCCCAGTAGATAGAGTACTTACCCTAGAGTCAGGAAGACCTATTCAAATCTAGTCTCAGAGAAAACCTGGCTTTATTAGCTGTGTGATCTTGGAGAAGTCCCTTTACCCCATCTACCTCAGTTTCCTCATCTATAAAATGAAATGGAAAAGGAAAATGGCAAACTTCTCCAGTATCTTTGTCAAGAAAATACCAAAGGGATTACTAAGAGTCAGATACAACTGAACAACAAGAAAATGAAGTGAGCAGAACCAGGAGAGTGTCAGACATAGTAATAGCAAGATTGAAAGAAAAGCAACTTTGAAAAACTTCATGACTTGGATCAATCCTATGGCCCACAATTTCAAAGGTCTAATGATGAAGCACGCAATCTGCCTCCAGATAGTGAAGTAATGAACTCAAAGGGCAGTTTGAAATGTTTTTTTTCTTTTTTCCCCTTTCTTGCTTTTTAAATGTAGCTATTGTGGAAATTTGTTTGCATGATTATACACACACATACACACACATATATGCAGATACACATATATAAATGCATATATGTGTGTATACATGTAGTAAGCTTTGCTTTTCTTGCCTTCTAAGTGAATGAGAGAGGAGGAGAGAATTTAGGACTAGAAAAAATAAAGATAAAAATCTCCATGCTTTTAAAAAATATATGATTTGTTCTGCCCCTCTCCAACTTGTCTCCACTGATGTTATTTTTATGTGAATTATACTCTTCTAGAACCATATTCCAGTTTTAGGTCTCATCCTTCCAAATCAATGATACATAGGTGGTCAAATTCACCACATTGTTTTTGTCTTTTTAGTTCATCTTGCTAGTAGATGCCATGCCATGCATTTGTAAATAAATATCTAAGCATCTTTGGTGCCTCTTGTTTTTCATTTCAAAGTCCTTTTGATTCTTCCAGAGACCAGTAAAATACATTATTATCAACCCAGGTTAGTGCCTGGTCAAGAGCTATCATTCCTATATTTGAAGCCATAGTCCAGAAATTCAAATACTTCTCTCATATACCATCTTCTTAACCACCTGTTCAGATACTAAATCTATCCTTTCATTCTTAATTTTTTGTCTTCGATAAATAGCAGTGATGAAAACACCACTTTTGTCCTTTATGAACATCAGTTTCTTGCCCTTAAGACTTTATAATCCTCAGGAATTCTGGCTAAGTTCTTTCTATCAGTATCATTTGTTCCCACTTGAAATAATCATCCAGCTTGATAAGTTTGAGAAGTTAGTGTATTTAAAGCTTTTTTAAAATTCTAAAACATTATATTCTAGTTATTATATTGTCACCTACAATTTTGATTCCTTGGAGGTAATGATATAACCACAAAAGAAAATGGAGATTAAAAGATACTCTTTACTGAGCTGCTGATCCTCTTTTAAAAATAATTGTATATCTCACTGAATATAGTATCATGACACTTATTATTGAAAAAAAAATCAGTACAACATTCTCTGCAAGTTGAAATACTGGAAAAATCCCATATCTACACTGAGGGTTCTTAACTTTTCTGATCCCTTTGGCAGTTTAGAGAAGTCTGTGGAACCCTTCTCAGAACATTGGTTTTAAATGCATAAAATGAAATACATGGGATTATGAAAATCAATTTCATTGAAATTGTTATAAATTTTTTCTTATTTTCACAAATCCCAAATTAAGAATTTATAATAAATCCCTCTCCAGTGTGGATTCTGGGTGGGACTCCCTGACAGTGGTAACATTTTTTTATATTGTTTGACAAAAATAGTCAGAGACTTTTTGAACAGTTATCTCTGTGCTTACAACTAACAAGATGATATCTGCGTACATATGCTTGGGAGATTTTTTTTTATGGGAGGAGAGTTTTTAAGGCTGCATTTTACTCTATTAAACTAACTCAGTAGAATCTTTCATTCTCTGCACCTATCATCTAGTTGTGTGGCTATACATGTGTTTTATTATAAAGAGTTATTTGTAAAAGCCTGCCTTTTTCCTTTTCATGTTTGAATTAAGGGCACCTGTAATATATTTATAAACCTCTTTCATAAAGATTTTATAGAAAAAAGAAAAATATATTTAATTGTCAGTAATCACTGATATCTTTTAAAGTCCCTTTTTTTCTTTATAACTCCCAGGGGGGACAGAAAAATACCACTAATGGTGTCTTGTTTTTTATTTTTTAAAAAGATATCCCAAAGTAATTTCAAAATTGTTTTACTTCTAGCTTGAATTTCTTTGTGATATATCTGGTCATGTCCAGCTGCTCTTACCCATTTCATCTTCTGAAGTGTCATTTCTATTTCCTTATAAGTACATTTGGCATTCAAGATTCAAGGTCTAATATATTGGTTCTATTACATTCAAAGATATGAACAAGGCATGATGGCAAGATTGCAAATCTGTTTATCTTGTGAGTTATCATCCTGTAAGTTTAATCTGTACTAACCATTGGGGGAGACACAATTTACCTAGGAAACTCTCATGCCACACTTTCCAGGCACTTGTTTTCACTGCTTTTTTTGAGGTCGTATCATTTTATAACATTCTGCCATTCTCCTCTGAAATTTTTTTTCAAAGAGCTTATTATACTCTAAATTTATGTTTTCTTTGGCTGCCATGTCTTTTTTCTTAGTTAAAAGATCGCCTAAAAGATCCCCATTTGCTCCCTAAAATAGCTTCAGGGATCTTTTGACCTTTTCCTGATGGCAACTATTTTCCATCTTACAGCTCCTCAAAGAAATGGCAATTATAATAATTGATATTTGTAAAATGATTTAAAGTTTGCAAAGCACTTTTATACATTGTATCATTTAAAGCTCATAAGAATTTTATGGAGTAAGTTCTATAGGTATTATCTCCATCATATATCTCCATCATATATTCATCATCATATACTAATATAAACCATGATTTAAGCCTATTTGCATAAGACTCTCCTTATTGATGGATATTGATTACTCATTTAATTAATAGCTGTTCTGTGCCTTTATGAGGCATGAAATTGGTGACAATCTGGGGGAAGAGAAAGCCTAATCTTCTGGCTTCCAGATTCAAAATTTATAGTTCCAGATTCTCTTCAGGTAAAAGTCCTTAAAGAAAAAGACTCTTGGAAGACTCAACATCATGTTGAGAAACTATCACTTTGAACATGTCCCTATCCTCATTAGAGATTTTAGGGAATATTTCCTTGGGTGAAATTTAAAATACTTTCTCTTACTTGATCTACCTTACTCCCAGTGGATGATCGCGTTGACTTTATTAATAATTTAGCATATTGTCATTTGTATAATTTCTATGGTTTTTATTTTTTATTGGCCTGGATAAATGGATTTAATTCATATTTGCTTTATGTGGTATGTGTAACTTGCATCTGGTGGGAATGTCAGGAATTTTTAAAAGAATCCTAGGAGGCAATGGATATGGGAAAATCACAAGATCATAGATTTAGAGCCTTGGAGGAAGCTCCCCTGGTGGTCTACCTCATCATATCATAGTTAGTTGACATAAATAGGAGTTTTATTTTCGGTAAAGGGAAAACTAGTGTAGTATCTTTGCCTGGGCAAAACTGTTGTCCTCTTACTTTTCTAGGGAGATGATATAAAAATATGTGTAATCTTGATAATACTATTGGATGAATTTATGAGGGAATGCATGGCAAAACCAGGATATATCTCAGTGTATTCATTTGTGAAAAGTCTTAGACCTTCTTTTTGTCTTTCCCCAATTCACAAAATTGTTTATTTAAATCACCTTGAAGAATACAAGCAAAGATACTTATATTATTAGAGCTAGGCATTGGGCATATGGGAGAATGGTCCTTTGCAATAATAATTGGGTTCACTACATTTTATGCTATATTTTCTTTGATATTTTCTTGATTTCACAATGCTTTCTTTTTTAAGTATACTATTTTCTTTTGCTACAATATGAGGTCTAAATTGTTTTTTTTTCCTTCCTGGATCTGAATAGCAGAAATTTATAGCAGATGATGGCTAAACCAAGTAGGTAGTTGGGTGACACAGTTGATAGAATATTGGACCTTGAGTCAAGAAGACCTGAGTTCATAACTGACCTTCAATTCTGTGAATCTAGGCAAGTTATTTAATTTTTATCTGTCTCTATTTTATCACTTGTAAAATGGGGGTAATAAAACCATTTCCTAGGGTTTTTATAAAGATCAAATGAGTTATTTGTAAAACATTTTGAGTTGTTGCTGTTATCTGGAAATAATATGGAAAGTAGTTCTATCAACACACTGACCACTGTGAATCCAGAGGATTAATGCTAAATCATGCTACCTACCTTCTGACAGAGAAGTGAAGACCTCTCACTTTTTTTTTTAACTTGGCTAATGCAAGAATTTGTTTTCCTTGAGCATGCATATTAATTATGAGGATTTTTTCTTTTCTTTCTTCTTTCAGTGGAAGAGGAACTGGGAAGGAGAGACTATTTTTGTTCATTGAGAAAAATTAATTTTTAAAAGTAGTCCTGTGGTTACATCACTCTCAATTACAGACATGTACATTCTTTCTTTTTCCTTTTCTTGGGATTAAGTGACTTACCCAGAATCACACACGTACTAAGTGTCTGAAACCAGATTTGAACTCTAGTGCTGGTACTCTATTTTACAATGCTTTCCTAGCTAACCCAAATATATTCTTTATTCTAGGCACTTACATACAAAACATGACACAAGGCATTATATAATCAGTGCAGTTATTAAGTGCTATTGGAATTCCAGGGAGGCAAAAACTACTTTCAAATAGGATGGTCAGGGAAGACTTCAGGAAGGAAGAGATCTGAAATAGTTTTTGAGGGATGGGTAGATTTGGGCAGGTGAAGAGACAGGAGCAGTAGGATGGGGTGGGGAATAATGGGAGCAAAGTCTCACACATGGGGGAGAAAAGACATTTCCAAGACCTTGTGCAGTGACAGATGTGGCAGGAGCAGAGTTGGGAAGAAGTGAAAAATAAGGCTGGAAAGGTTTGGAGCCATGATGTGGAAAGCTTTGAATGCCAGAGACGAAGAAAAGAGTTTTGCTTTATATGCTATAGGATGCAACTTGAGGGGGCTGTGGAAAGATGACGCCCGATTTCTTTGAATTTCAGTGAAGCCGCCAAATGTTTGGCCTGGAGACAAGATGTCAGACACCACACTGAGCTCAGTGGCTGGGTCTCCTCCAAAGCCCCCCTCTTTTTCTCCCCATGGAAGGCTTTAAAAGCTGAGACTTGCTGCCTCCGCTGGGCCCTGAGCTGACTCTGGGGCATGTCATGAATAGAACAGTGAAAAAAAGAATTCCAGCATTCTTCTAGCAATGCTCTAAATCCTTTGTTTACCTTATTAGCCGAGACCTGTCAGATTGCCTGACACGCTGATGGGCCAGGAGGTTGAAGGAAGCTGTCACCGTGTGATTTCCACACTGACACTCTGTCTAGGCCCCGTGTCAGCATACAGCTTTCCACAAAGCATTCAGCCAAGCTAACCTTTCAGTCGCCTTTGCTTCCCAATGTAGACACAGTCTAGTGTCTGTGAGCTTGCACAGGCTAGGAAGGACTGAGGATTGATGGAGGGATGGTCCAGTCTATCCCTGTCCTCTCAAAGAAGCCTGAACCCACTCAGGGAAAGAAACTCCCTATTTCCAAAGAAGATGATAGCATCCCTCTTCGGGCCCTCTCCTTATCCTTTCAGGTTTGCATCCTAGCCGATGTTTTTCCTGCTGCACTGAAAACACTTTTAAAACCCTTCATCTTTGAAAAGTGGATTCATTATTTGATCCTGACCACTCATAAAATAATTCCCAACATAACTTGTTGATTCTATACATTCACAACCCTCCCAAACTGCTAGGATGCAACAAGGAAAAGAGAGATTTTAGGCAGTATAGCATAGTAGATAGACAGATGACTTCTAAGTCAGCAAAAACATAATCTGACACATTCAGGCTGTGTAACCTCTAAGTCTCTAGAAAAAATTCTTTAAGATTATAAGAGGACCTGAGTTGGGAGCAAGGTGGGGGCTGACATGGAGTTTTCCACACTGAGAAAATGATAGAAAAAAAGAAAAGAAAGACTGAAATAAATCAGAAAAGTGCAGGGAATTGTCTTTTTATTCCTTTGCGGTTTTAGGTAGAGTTGGGGGTTCTGAAAGAGAAAATAATAGAAGATATTTAAAAGGCACTTCCAGACTTACCTGAACTGATACTGACAAGTGAGCAGAACCCAAGTGAACATTCTACACAATAGCAGCAACATTGTGAAGATAATCAATTTTGATAGTCTTTGCTCTTCTCAGCAATACAATTATCAAAGATAATTCCAAAAGACCCATGATGGAAAATGCTATCCACATCCAGAGAAAGAATTATGGAGTCTGAATGAAGATCAAAGCATACTCTTTTCACCTTTTTCTTTTTTTTTTTTCCTTTCTTGTGTTTTTTTTTCCTTTTGTTCTGATTCTTCTCTTACAACATGATTAGTCTGGAAATATGTTTAATATGATTGTGCATGTATAACCTGTATCTGATTGATTGCCATCTTAGGGAAAAAGAAGAGAAGGGAGGCAAGAAAGAAGAAAAAATGGAAAGCAATAAAAGTAAATATTGATAACTAATAAATAAATTTTAAAAATAAAAAACACTGTAAGATTTGTAAAATGTTTTATCTATATTATCAAATTTGAACTTCCTAAATACCTTATGAGGAAGGTACTATGGGTCTTATCACATCCATTTCACAAATAAGAAAATCATATCTCAGAGGAGATTAAAGAACTTCATGATGGTCACAAAACTAATAAGTATTGCAGATGGAATTCAAATCTAGCTTTCCTGACAAGTCCTAATGAATCTATAATATCAAGCTGCCCTGCTGGAGATAGCAGGAATGTTTATTTATGATCTTGTTATTTAGGCCTCTATAGTTCATCAGAGATTAGTTAAAATCACGAAAGACCTCCTGGAGGAAGGAGATAGAGGTATATAAGTTGATCAATACGTAGGTTGTATATATATTAGGAGATGATGGAGTACAATACATGGACATTCCTTCTAAATTTCTAAACAACAAAATAATAGTAATAATAACTGACATTGAGATGATACTTATTTTCTGGGCACTCTGCTTAGCACTTTAAATTATTATCTCATTTGATTTTCACAGTGATCCTGGAAAATAGGTACCATTATTATTCTCATTTTACAGATGAGAAAACTGAGGCAGGTGACCTGTGTCCAAGATCATACAGCCAGTAAATAAGTGTATGAGGCCAGATCTAAACTTAGTCTTAGCTTTGCTTCCCACTTCCTTCAGCATTTGTTTTGAGTTGTCTTGAATACTAAGCATCTAAGAGGGACAGTCAGGAATTTATAGTATATCTGTGCTCTTCTTGGTGGGAGAGAAGGGATGTGAATCTATATTTCTGCAAAGGGAATATGGGGTAACTCTAGAGTCTGTATGCAAAGCACTTTGAAAAGGGGATGTAAGCAATGATTCAGGTCCCACAGATACCTAAAAACAGTGTATTTGATCCTTGGAAACTAAGCTCTGTTCCCTGGCTCTCAAAAAGATTGTGTGACTATTCTCTAATTTCACCCCCTACCATCTTTCCTGGACAGAAATTCACATGATTCATCCCCTGTGGACACCCTTTCTACTTGTTAAAATTCTTCCCTTCCTTTTGGGTCCAGCTTAGTCATCATCTCCATATAGCCTTCCCTTATCCACCCATTCCCCAACTAAAAGTATTCCTTAACTCCTCGTTGTAGTTAGTACATTTCATCTAGACTCCTCTCTCTTTCCCTTATAGAGCCCTAACTTGTATCATCCTCGAATGTGTGATTATTGATTCTGCTTTAATTAAATATATGATGTTCTCCTTCCCATTAAATCTGCTTCTCCCCCACATGGAGTGTTGGAATCTCCATAGAGATAGTTGTAAGAAATGAGGAAAGAGATGCAGTTATAGTAAGGAAGGTGCAGGCTAAAAAGGAAAGAATCCCGGGATTGATGATTCCACGATTATTCTCTTGTTGGGACTGGCTGCTAAATTCACTCATATTCTGCTATGTGGAGTTAGCTGTGGCTAGATGAGGGAGGAAATGCCTTCCAGAAGATAGGAGAATATTTCCTGTCATAGAAACATTGGTCCTCTCCTGAGTCCATCTAGGTCTGAGAAGTCTATTCTCTGTCACAAGTTTCAGGACCAGAGTTGCCTCAGAGTTTTGGCCCCTTCATCCTAGTGTATTGATAACATCAAATGGTCACTTCTTTCTCCAGTTAAGGGGAAACAGGAAGATATAAACTCTACATCTCATAAATCTTCCAGCCTCAATTGATCCTATATATGGTTAATTCCTAGAACCTGGAAAAACAGTGGACTTGCAGCCACTTAGTGCTATGTGAGGGCAGAGAAGAGAAGAGGGAGATAGAGGGAGAAGAGGGAAATATATGTATGGGATATTTGCCTGTATTTACCTGCCTGGGATGATAGTGATATCCTCAATAGTAAGGTTTGAGAAAGGGAGGAGAATGAGTTCTGGGTTACCTCCCTATGCTCCCTAGGTATACCTCCCTAAGCAGTGGCTTCCTTTTGACTCCAAGAACAAATTTGCAATATTCTGTTTGACATTTAAATCCTTCAAAAACTAGCCCTCTCCTACCTTTCCAGTCTTTTCACGCCTTATTCCCAAATACATACTATGACATTGAACAGCCAGGAGGTTGTTTCAAAACCAAGACATTTCATCTTTCACCTCCTGGCATCCTCTCTGGTTGTCCCCCATGCTTAGAATGCTCTCTGTCCTCCACTCACACTACTGACTTCCCTGGTTTCCTTTAAGCATTAATTCAAATCCTATCTTGTACAGAAAGCTTTTCCCAAGCCTTCTTAATTCTAGGGCCTTTCCTCTGTTAATTACTGCCTATGTATCTTGTATGTAGCTTGCTGTTTATATCATTGTTTGCATATTATCTCTCCTATTGTAATCTGCTTGAGGGCAGGAACTATCTTGTTGCCTCTTTGTGCATCCCCAGTGTCTGGCACATAGTATGTGCTTAATAAATCTTTATTGATTGCTTCTTCTGAAGGTCTGGGGAGAGATGAAGGCTGGATGTATAAATATGGGAATCATCTTCACAAAAATGATCATTGAATCAATTATAGTTGATCAAATTGCCAAGTAAGAGAATTGTAAAGTAAAAAGAGAAAACAGATCAGAATAGAGCTTTGATTGTCTGGCTGAAGACTGAACAATGAAGGTTTTTTTCTCAAAGAAAGAGAACCAATAACAGAGAAATCTAAAAGAAAAGACTATCAGGGAAGAAATGGCAATTGGTAGTATTAAAGATCACAGAGAAGATGAGGAGCAAGATAGAGGCAAGCCCAAACTGTAATGGAAAACATTACTTTGAGTACCTTACTTCTTATGGCTCCTCTGTTCTTGGGGGAGAGGGACAGAGGAGCTTTGGGGCACCAGAACAAACCTTTTTGTTCTCTCTGAGGCCCCCTTTTTATATAAAAGCATAATGAATATCAAAGACAGTTTTCATCAATATTACTTAGAACATAAACATCATGCATGAGAACTAGTAGATAAAAATGTTGTAGGAAAAAAAAAAGTAGCAGCCAAAGAGAAAGGAAGATCTCAACTGAAAAACCTGTCACTTAAGGGACCGTTGTGGACAAGGCAAGAGAATTACTAAAAACAGCCTCCCCACATTGTAGTTTGGAAGGAGGGAGAAGCATGTAGGTAGGAGACTGGGAGGACAGGCTACATTTTTATTTTATGGCCACTTTAGTGCTCTTTTTATATTTTCCTCTCCTCTCCTCCTCTTTGTCAAATTCCTTTGGGATCCCATTCAAGCCCTAGGTCTTTCATGAACCTTCCCATAATAACTTCTGCTAATACTTTTCTCTTCCTTTTCTGATCACCTACAGAACTTACTCTGTATGGCAAACATCTTGGACATTGTTATATTCCACATAAGACTTGGTTGATGTATTGCCTCAATCTTTCTCTAAGATTTCGTTCATTAGTGTTTTCTCCTCAAATCAAACACAGATAAATTGCCTAGGATTTCTCTTGTTCCCTTAGCTAAGTACAGAGAGTTCTGGCTACCTTGCCACTCACTCCTCACCTCCCCAGGATAGAATCCCTAACTTCCTCCCAAGCTCAACTCAAATGTGAAGATTCTCCAGGGAATTTACCCTGATCCCTCCTCTCCCCACCCTCCTCTTGCTAATGATTTGTTTAACATACTTTGTATATATTTTGCATTCACTTTTTAATGTCCCTGTTCTCCTTCCCTCTCCATAGGAATCTAAGGACAAATCATTGTTTCATCCCTGCTGACATAGTTCTGGCACAAACTCAAATAAATGCATCAATGAATGAAGACATTGAATTCAAATGAAGTGAATTGAATTGGACTAACTCTATTGAATTTCCCTGATCTCTGATCACAAGCTGTTTTAGCCCCAGATAGATATTCTCCCAGAAGCTTTAACCAAAACACCATATGTATAATTGTCCCAACAGCTTCCCACTCATAACTCAGGCCCATGTTACTTCCCATCTTTAGTCCTGTCTAGTCCCTAGGCAATGATTCCTTAAGAGAGGGTCTTTTAGACTTGAATAAAAGGGTTAAGGTTCTCTCAAGTATTACACCCCCTTCAAATTACGTGCCATTGCAAGTGTCAAGAAAAGTTCAAGAAAGTTATTGCAAAGTTGTGCCAAAATTCTTGCCCGAACACATTGGATTATAAAATATGTGTATATGACAAGCATATCTGACAGATCGGTTTTCTCCACACCGACATGATGTTTAGAAGAAGAACGTGTTTTTTTAGTGTTGTGGTTTGGGGATTTTTTTTTGTTGTTTTGTATGTGTACTTCTTAAAATATGGCCCTGCCATCAAGTTGCAGCATCAATTCACAACTAAAGGGCTGAGATACATCCAATGCCATTTAGGAAAGTGAGTCACCATCCCTTTTTAAAAACAAACAACCCAGACGCTGGGCTGAGTTCAATTAGACATCCCCTGTTGCTTGGGTACAAAAGTGTTTTTAAGTTCCTCCCTCATAGTGCTATACATGGCATTTCCCCTCCACCCCCTTTTGCTTGTTTCAACAAGTATGGTAATTGCCCCACCAGATTTCCCGGATTAATTTCTAGTTTGAGGAAAAGAACTCAGTTTAAGCCTGTATCTATAATTAGAGGTGGTACAGTAATTAGCAATGCCCATTGAGACTGAGTCCCACAATCACCAAAACAACAGCATGCCCAACTGAATCTGATGAATGACTCAAATAGCACATTGCACAGAGAAGGTGCTCTTTGATATCTAGAATTCTGTTGTCTGGTTTACTGGTTCCTCATAACAATGGGTCATTTGGAGGGGGAAGAGGAATGTTCTGGGAAGTATTGGTGTGCACATCAAAGAAAGGAGTTAACTGAAACTTTTCACATTTCAGTCAATTGTGCTGCCATCTTGCTGAACTGACTTAGTTTTAAACAAACTGGTCTGCTTCTCTGTAAATGACATTCCATTCCCCACCTCCGAATCGATGTAAAGGCTGTCATCCCATTCCTAGAATGTTCTTCCTCTTCACTTTCAACTCTAGGAACCCTTGGCTCACTTCACTTCTCAGTTCAGGCATTATTTTTGATAGGGAAGTATTGTTGATACCTGAGTTCATAGGACTGGAGACCATGAGATTAGAGTTGAGAGTCTGTCTAGTCCATCTCTCTCATTTTATAGCTGAGAAATTGAGATTCAAGTGTCTGCTGCAGAATTTGAATTCAAGTTTTCCCAAACTCTTTCAGCCCATTATACCAGCCAGTACTCTCCCCATTAGTCATATGAGAAATTATGTTGTACATATATATATATATATATATATATTATATGTGTATGTATATAAACTCATCAGTTTAGATATCATATTTCCCTAACAGGATATAAGCTTTTTGAGGGCAAGTATTGTTTCACCTTTTTCTTTATATCCCTAGTGAGTGCCTAGCAAAATGCCTTACACATAATAGGGGACTTGATAAAAGTTTGTTGAATTGAACTGAATTAAATTGAATAGGGCATAGGACACAACATAATATATGTTGTAAATTAGCAAGCAAACGGACTGAAATATATTTGGAAATCTGCAAATAGAGCTATTTTCTACAAAGGTCCACTTTTCTGTGAGGTCAAACTAGTCTTCCATCCAGGTGTTTTCAGTCTTTTAAATGGTGTGAGAAGAAGCTTTAGTCCATACATAAGAAAAAGTTTCACTACGCAACAGAGCCATATATGTGTGTTTGTAAGTAAGCATGTATACATATGTACATATACTCATAGGCATATATTTAATGCTTTGAGTCATTATTTATTTTTAGCCTTTAGCAATTTTTTAGAATTCCATTCTCCTTCCTCCCCACAGCCTCCCACACCCACTGAGAAAGCAAACACTTATATACGTGAAGTCAGGTAGAGCATATTTTCATATTAGCCATGTTTCCAAAAAAAGCAAGGAAAATAAAAAAGTAAGAAAATTGTGCTTCAATTTACACTTAAGAGTTCATTGGTTCTCTCTCTGGAAATGGATAGCATTTTTTCATTACAAATCCTTTGGAATTGTAAAGACCTCTTAAAACATTGTTTCGAGTTGGAGCTATTCAATACCAACCATCCAGATGAAACTGATGACCAAATATCTCCACATTCTGATACCAATATGTTATCAAAAATGCATAAAAAGTGAAAATTTCCACCAATCATTTTGGTACTTCTCATTAATCAGAAGATTGATATCATGTAGTTAAGTTTAGTCACCAAACATTTATTAAGCCCTTACTATGTGCAGTACTGTGCAAAGTGCTAGGGACAGAAAAGCAAAACGGCACTTGTCCTTAAGAAGCTTACATGTAGAACACAACATGTAGACAAGGGGTTTTTACTCTTAGACCATTTAAAAGGTTGAAAACACCTTGATGGAAGAACTTGACTTCTCAAGAGTACATGGATAATTACATGGATACTTTTAGTGGAAGGAAGGAGATTGTGAACTTGGATGGGAAAAAAATTACATCTTTATTTTCACTAATCTTTTGTTGAAATTTAGCATTAGAAAGGGTCTGTCTGAAGGTCTTAGCAGACCTGACAAAAGGCTCACTGATACAAAAAGTTAAGAAGTTTAATGAAGAGGAAGAATCTGTCTGCCAAGTGAATTTTTCACTTTTCACTTCAAGGACAAAAATGACATTCCTTTCTCAACACCAGAAATAACAGTTAGAGTGTTTTCCATCAACATGTAAATGGCTGATTAGTTACTCTTTGGTCTATGTTCTGCTCTGAAGGGAAAAAAAAAAACCCTGATGCAAACTCTGAACACATGGAGTGTAACATATTTTAACACAATTTTCCTTTCCACTCTGGAACAACAGATCTGAAACATCACGGAGTATGGCTAAGGCAATGAAGGGAAAGGTTAATATGTGAGGCTCTCTGTGGGGGGCAAGCCGGATGACTGGGAGAGCTGATTGTCCCATGCAAAGCAATTAAAAATGACACAATGTTAAAAACCATCCATTCAGAAATGCCAAACAGTCCCGATCACCTGCAAATGATCCCTTGAGTCTGGTCAACGTAAAAAAAAAAATTAGGAAAGAAGGAAAAAAGAAATTCTGTCTCACAAATTGCCTGGTGTTTAACTTGAAGCCCATTTGTTAATTTTGTAAACACAAGACTATTTCCATTTCACATTGACATGATATTGACAATATGATTCTAATCCTGGCAGGAAGGAAGTATCTGGTTTCAGCCAACTCCAGGGCTCTTCTCAAGTCTCTCCTCACCTGAAGGGTTTGGAAGAAGGGGGAGGAAAGGCAGAGATGCTGAGAGAAAGGAGGCGTTGTGAAATACACACACCAGGTGAACAAGTCCATCAGAGGCAAGCCCGTTAACCCCTGCTGTTCCAAGTTCTATCCTTCCCCCAGAGCCGTGCAATTCTAGTTCCGGATGAGGAGCCAGAGCCCCTTGGCTGTCCTGCTGTGGTCACCTTCTGAAGGGAGGGGGATGGCCCTTTGCTTTATGATCTTACCATTTAGCCCATGGAAGCCTGAGGTGGTCCTAGCTCAGTCTCCCTCGTCCAAGCAAGTTCAGATCTGCTATAATTGCTCCGTCTAAACTTTTGGAGCTACTATTAAGTCCACATTCTTTCTCAGTTACTCTTTTCAAGATGGGGATTTTATTCCTGATAGTCATTTTTCTGTGAGGGTAATACAAAGCTGGACTTAGTTCCTGGAAGACGGGAGTTTTTAATCCTGCATACTAGCTGTGTGACCCTGGGCAGGTATCCCAACCACTCTGTGCTCTGGACAGGTCTCTAAGACTATAAATTACAAAATATTGACAGCATTGGTAAAGGGTATTCCTCTGCACACACATATTGTATCTAGGATATACTGTAACCTATTCAACATGTAAAGGACTGCTTGTCGTCTGGGGGAGGGGGTGGAGGGAGGGAGGGGAAAAATCGGAACAGAAGTGAGTGCAAGGGATAATGCTGTAAAAAATTACCCTGGCATGGGTTCTAGCAATAAAAACTTATTTAAAAAAAAGAAAGAAAGAAAGAAAATTTTAATTAAAAAAAAAGGGTATTCCTTAAGAAAGCTGTCTTCACCAATGAAATCACAGGTCTGGTTCCTATTCCCACACTTTGATTCCATCATTCCTATTGGGGGTAAAATGCCTTTTCTTCTCCCACTTGGGGATAATTAGGACATCGAAAGGGAGTAGTCTATGTCTTAAAATGTAACTGTAGAAGGGAAATACTTAGATTGGAGTTAAGCAGGAAACAAGTTAGTGCTCAGATTGTATGTGTCTAAAGGATCCAACTTGTGAGATCTACATCCTGTATTGTAGTCATGTCTTCCTAAGTTTCCAAAGGGAAGAAAAAGGGGACTCTGAAACACAAGAAGAAATGCCCGTGGACTATGGACTCCAAAACTAGTAGATGGAAAGAACTCTGGAGGGCTAGTGTATATGCAAGAAAAATGGTAGCTCAAGTATTTTCTATGCCAAATGAAAATCCAAACTTTGACATCCCTAAATGTGATAACAGTGGGGTGGAATAGCATAAAAACTCAGTCCTGGGAGACATAAGGTCATATCTGGCTGTGAAACTTGTATATAAAGTATAGATGCACATATTGCATTTATATGTTGTATGTATATTGTATATGTGCAACATACACATGCATATATTATCTATTCTCTTTGTTCATGTGAGAAATCTGAAGGCTTAAGACATAAAGTCTTGCCTATAGTACTTTTTAGGTATACACACACCCACATACACATATACACATATATTTAATTTGTTTAAGTATTTTAGAATTATATAATATATAAAATAGATTTAAGTATTTATTATTTATATAATTATACAATATATGTTGTCATGAATTAATATTTATTTATAAATATTTTATATTATATAATTTATATTATATAATTTTATATATATAATCATTTGCAAAAATTTGACATCTTTAGTTCTCAAATACCTAATTTGTACTTAATTTGTACAGAAAGATTGCAAGAAAAGTATTTTTAAAATGAAAACTACTCCTTCATGGTTGATGTGCTAGTTAATTTCCCAAAGTAGTTTTTAAAAATCTTTTATTTTTAATTTATTTTCTTTTCAAATCTATTTTATTTCTATTTTATTCTTTTATTTCTTTCCTTTTTGAATTATTATTTTTTTAATGAGAGACAGATCCCTGGGGGTGAAAGTAACTAGAAATATATTGAAAAATAGGTAAAGGGATGATGCAGCTGGGTGGTCCGGGGATAGGTCACTGAGTGTAAAATCAGGAAGAATTCAAATCCAGTATCTGATACTGACCAGCCATATGACTTTAAGCAGGTCACATAAATCTCTCCTAGACTTAATTTTCCCATCTGTAAAATGAGGATTAAAAAATAGTCCCTTTTTCACAGGCCTACTGTGGGGATCAAGTATGATAATATCTGCAAAGTATTGTACAAATATTAAAATATTAGATAAATTCTAGTTATTATTAATAGGTAATAAAAGATGTCAATGTTTTTAAAAGTAGAATACTATAATATTGCAAATAATTATTATACAATATAACTCCTGTTCTCCAAATCCTCTCTCTATTTGAACAAGTTACAATTTCTCTGGCCCTCAGTTCCTCTTCTGTAAAATGAGGGCCATTCAACTTTTCAGATCCTTTTTATTATGATATCTAAGATAATAATACTAGTTAGCATATAGTAATTGCAAAACATTTCAAATATATTATCTCTTTTTGAATTAACTGAGTATGCTCCTACTTTCATAGCCTTTGGGTTCTGGATTTAAGATCTGTGTTGTTGAATCATTTCAGTCATGCCCTACTCTTTAGGATTTTCTGGCAAAGATACTGGAGTAGTTTGCCATTTCCTTCTACAGCCCATTTTACAGATGAAGAAACTGAGGCAGACAGGGTTAATTGAAGCGGCTTACCCAGGGTCACTCAAGAAAGTGATTCCCAAAATCCAAGATCTAGAGAAGTATTTCTTGGGAAAGCTCTAGATAATTAGTGGGAAAAGGTGGGGAAAATAAGATCAGGAAAATTGGGAGGCAAGAAGTAGCCCTAATTCCTATTCTGTCACTCCCAGACTGATAAAAATTTATTCAGCATTCTCCCTGTCAATACCCTCTTGGGAGGTCCCCTTATAATCATCAGCCTCCTCTGTTCCAGCTGAACCATCCCTGCTCTCGCTTCATCTGTCTACCAGTCAGAATTTAGACAAGGATTCCTCCACTGCTGCCCTTATTGGCGATATGCCCTCGGTGGGATGATGTTGACCCCAGGACACTGTTGGTGGTGATGCTATCCATCCACATTCCTTGATTTAATCTGGAAGGCTCCAAGGAGGTGGGCTACTGCCATAACTCTGAATCAACTTTCCTGCCTGGGGATTATGTTCACTTGTACAGGATCTGAGAAAAGAAATTCCAAATATTTGACACTGGAAACCATAGGCCAATATCATATGAATAATACAGACAGGAAGGCTCCCTCAGCAGCTGGTACCAAACATATATTAAATAAAAAAGGAGACCTGGCCCCCAGCCTAAGTGCCAGCCATCCAGCCAGATCATTTCAAATTACAAATAGAAACAATTAAACCTTATTACATTTATTACAGACCTGGTCTCTGGTTAGCTATTAGGTTTCTGCACTTACTAATTTTTTAGTCACGGAATCCTAGATCTCTGCAGATTAAGTATCTGCCACAACTCAGCAGGCTACCAACATTAGACAATATTTACACTGCACTGGATTCTCAGTGCCAGCCTTTGAGACCAGTGACAAGCCGTCAGCCCATGTTCAATGTCAAAATGATACAGAGGACCGATGGGATGAACCTGGAGTTAGAGAATCTCAATTCAAATCTTACTTTGTGTTCTCGGGGCCTCAGGTCTTCATATATCAAATGAGAGAATACAATCCTTTCCAGAATATGATAATAACAGCTAGCTACAAAGCACTTTAAGTTTAACAAAGTACTTCACTCATATGATTCTCACAACAGCCCTGAGAGATCAGTGCTATTATTTATCATGCTCTTTTTATAGATGAGAAACTGAGTTTCAGTGAACCAAAGGAACTCCTCCCCAGGATCACACAGCAGTAAGTAGCTAATTCAAGTCTTCTTGACTCCTAGACCATAGCTACTAACCCAACTGAAAATAGTAAGGAAATTAGGGAAGAAGGCTGATCTGTTTTGGAACCCAAATGGAAAATATTCCAGTCTGTGCAAATAAATGTATGTTGTGTCTATGCTTGGAATGCTGTCTCTGACCCTGATGGATACACTTCCAAGGAGACACAATGGAGAGGGAAAAATTTGGAAGAGGAAAAAGAAAATGGTCAAGGAGATTCAGAGATTCTTCTTCATCGCTTGCAAATCCCAGAGGAAGACAGACAGCTATAAAGACAACACACAGAACAGAGTTCATACAGCTGTCCAAAGTAATAAATTATTCCCACGGGCTAGAAGA
Source organism: Antechinus flavipes (assembly GCF_016432865.1). Lineage (NCBI taxonomy): Eukaryota > Metazoa > Chordata > Mammalia > Dasyuromorphia > Dasyuridae > Antechinus > Antechinus flavipes. The sequence continues at coordinate 90,642,002 of NC_067399.1, forward strand.
GTATCCAAGTGCTCTCCTGATGCTGGGAATAGACTATTTGTCAATGTAGTTATAAAATCTGGTCTCTTGGTGTGTTTTTGATAGATTATATCCCAATCATGGAAAGCATGAAGTAGAATGGGATTGGGAAAGAATGAAAGAGTGGGGAGAGAGATAGAGATGGAAAAGAAAAAGAAACGTGTGGATTTGTCAAGAAATGCTTTTGTAGCATATACAGGGAAAAGGGAAAAGGCAGGGACTCCAAGTGTGAACCTTTGAAGGTGATTCTCGGTGAGTTTAAGAGTGATAAGGAATACATCTGATGGTAGATCATGGAAGCTAATTCCATGATAGGTACCTAGGGAGTAGAGTTAGTGACCCACAGAGATGACTTAAGAAGGTGTAAGCTCTGGCTCTTCCCTCGGTAGGAAGTGAACAAAATCAGCATTTGGGGAATGGTGGTAACAAGCTGTTGCCATAATAGTAGCACAGTACAGTGGAAAGAATGGTGGATTTGGAATTATATGACCCGGCTTCATCTTCTAGTTCTGTCATATACTATTTGTATAAATTTGAATATATCAAGCCTCAATTTACTGCTCTATGAAATTAGATCCACAAACTGCCAGCAAAGCTCACAAGTGCAACCAGAAACAGATTAAAATATAATTGGGAAATTTTGTTTTCGAAACAAACAAAAATACAATACAACATAGATAATTTTAGTTTGTAATTTTCTAGCAAAGATGCTAGGCCCATCAGCTAGACTAGATGGCTTTCTAGTTTCTTCATAGTTCTGAAGTTGTCATCTTATGAAAGTCATCATCTTATGTAAATAACTGTCTTATGTAAATGTCATTTTATGTAAATAACTAATAAGAGTAGTTCTGAGCTTTTGTAGTCCCAAATTGGGGGAGGATGCTCTTGTAGAGACGCTTAGTTCTGAGTTTCGGTAGTCCCAAAATGAGAAGTCTTATAGAGAAGTCAGGGGACCTTCTTCTGGAACAGAGAATAAATGAAGAGATAATGGACGGTGTGGTCTATAAGGTTAGTCTACAATGAGTAAACCTTTTTATTTTTAAATTATGGACAAACCAAGACTTAGGTGTCAGGATCACAATTAATAAACCCACAAAGGGAATGAAGAAACAGAAAATATCTTGTTGCCTAAGTACCAGATGCTAGGATAACAAAATCAGCCTCGCGTATGAGAATGGTAAACTTTAGACAGCTCAAAGCTTACATAGGAGAGTTAACATATGAAACTCATTCACCTAAAAGGTGACATAGCTAGAAATACAAAGAGATTTAAGGGTATGAGAGACTTTAAGGATATAATGTTCACAAGTGAGGTTACAGAAACAGCAAGAATACATCACATTCAAATCAAATTTATGTTCAATCATTCTGCAACTTTTCTTAAAGCACACACACATATGTTCTATATGTGGGTATACACACACACACACATATACATAAATGCTGATCATTTCCCAAGTTGTGGAGAAGAGACAAAGTTCAAGTAGATATATTCATTGGTCTTGCCTTAACCTAGGGTCTTGTAGAATTATAGGATCCAAACACAAATAATCATAACATACAAGGATATGACTGGAGGGAAATTATTGTTTCTCTCTTATATTAATAATTAGTATTAAGGAGATTCAGGATTTTTTTCCTTCAAACTTCCTCATTCTCTACTGGATCAAACCAACTTCTGAAGAATTGGGCTGATAATATTCTATTCAATCTCATCAGACCTCATCCAATTGAGGAAACCTAATGAGTTCTACTCAGACTAGGATAGGAGGGAGATGCTTTGTACGGGTTACCCAAGCTAGGGGAGGGAGAGTGCGACTGGAAGTAAGAATAACATAATCAAGTGTCCCTCCCCATCATTAAAATAGATCCAATTCTCATTATAATATTCATTCTTCTCACTAATTATTAATCCATGATAGTTGATTGCTGTTTCTTAGGAACACCCATTCTTTGGAAGGTATATAAGCTTCAATAGGTTACCATTTTGTCTCTCCAAATTTTTTTCATTATAGATTAATGCATTAGGGAAACACAGAACAGGGTATACTATGAGATCTGAGGAGAAAAGTTGTTAACTATCTTCATAATCACCCTGTTGGGTAAGATCTATGTAGCCCTAGTACTTAGCATGGTGTCTCGAACACAGTAAATGTTTAACAAATGCTTGTTGACTGACTGACTAAGGGCTCCATTTATTTTTTTTTTGTCTTTCTAGCTTTGGTGATTTGGATATAGTAAGTATTAAATAAACGCTTTATCTATTGATCTTCTTTTCGTAGATGAGGAAGATGAGGTTCAGAGAGGTGATGATGTCCAAATTCATATGACTAATAAGTGGCAAAGAGAGAATTAAAACTCAATCCTTCTGACTGCTAATCCAATGTTCTTTCAACAACCTCCCACACTACAGATGGTTCCTAATATCTTGAACCTTGTGAGGTTAATTTCCTGGAAGGCTAGTCATGACCTTTTATAGACAGTCTGTCTCTTGGTGATCCCATCAGAAGCAAAATCCTGGAGCTGACCCAGGTGAGGGTAGGGGATGTATTTTTCATGGATCTGTGTATGTCCTTACATTCTTTGCCTAAGAGACCTGGATATTGTTTCTGCAGGGAACTGTGTGCCAAACAGCTGGGTTTGGAGAAGCTTTAATAGGGATTTAGGCTGTGGATCAAGCCAAATGTTCCCATTTATTTGATAGCCTAAGAAGGTTTGTGAGTCTAGGAAATACCTCCAGTTTCATTATCATAACCAAGTAAGAAACTCAAGAGCATTTCAGTTCATGCAAACTCAGCAAGAGTACAGCTTGTAGGGGAGTCAAATACTCTAGCCACTTATATTCCAGGTAAATCCCCCCGCCCCAAGCCCCAGTTCATCAAAAACCCATGTTCCCCCATGAAAGCAGTTGTCAAGATAATCCCAATTTGTACACTCATTCTACAAGTTTTCCTTGAGCACCATTTCTGTGACTAGCATTGGAAGATCCAAGTGGTACCGTCTCCATGGCACTAGCTGCCATGAAGGGTATGCCATCCTGCTTATGCTTTTCCCTGTGCTTCCCCTAGCTTGTTTTCTGCTTGACAAAAGCACAACCGTTAGACCATTAGTGATGCAGTAACAGCTCAGGCACTGGATCAGATGTCCTCAGAGGGCCCCAAAATGGAAATGTATAACTATAAACTACAGGCCACATAATTCAACTGGATTTCTCACTACATCCTAAACTTTATGTGCTTTGGGAGACACTGCAATCGAGTGAAATAAGGAGAAATTCATGCACATGGACGTTTTTTATTGGCAAGGTGAAGGGTTCCTTTGGGTTGAAAAAGTTACTTCCCCAAAGAGGAATGACTTCTTAAAAAATCTCAAGGAGGAGAAAAAATGCAGCCCTGGGGAGAGAATATTACCCGTCTTCAGGCTTGGGGAGGCAGGGTAGTGTATCAGACCACAAAACTGGCAATGAGAAACGCTTTCTGGAAAATCACCACCCTACTTTACTTCTCAAGGTCCTCATGTCTAAAATGGAAACTGGACATTAGTCATTCAAACAGCACTCATAAAGGGCCTATGATGTGCCAATTACTGAACTAGGTACTGGAAGATGCAGAGACAAAACAGTCTTTGTTTTTGAGGATTTTCTCATATCATATCAGTGATCTCCAAGGTTCTCTCAAGCTGCAAAATGTTACGATTCTACTTCTCTCTGGAGAAAATTCAAATTTTAATATTATATATGTGTGTGTGTGTCCATATATATATATATATATATAATAAAATAATTAAATTTGATAATCTCTGAATCTGAAACCAGAAAAGCTCCGATTGTCTCTTGGGCAAATGATTCTTGCTTCTCTTTCCCTGTTCTGTGTAGACTCAGAAAATTCCCTTCCTTCTCTGTGCTCCTGTTTTTCCATATATTGTTGTTGTTATTTTCCATCTGTAACATGGTGGGAGAAGTCTATCTGCCCCTCACTTCCTCACCTTCTACACTTACATGAAGAAGCTAAGATAGCCTGCCTGGGGATATATCTCAGCAACTTGACAGTAGAATGCTTTCAAAATGGTGGGGGGTATCGGTGTTTTTCATACTTGGTGTCTATTTAATGAAAAAGAAGTCCTGTTTTTGTTGGGGTTGGAGGCCGGGAAGGCTGGGAGGAGGGAGGCTGCCACCATGGAGTGGGGAAGTCAGGCCACACTTGAATATTTTTCTCTTGTTGGCCCTTAAAATCACTCTGTAGAAGCCCCATAAAAGCTGCTTTCAAAGACCGAGCCCTCCAAAGAAAATGGAAATATTATGGAGCACTTGTCTTTTTGTTCCCCTCCAGGAGGGATTGAAGCGTGTTTCTCATCTGGAGATTCCAGATCACATTACAGCAGCAAAAAAGTGAGGGGACACCGAGGGACATCTGCTTACAGGCATTCCCACTGCTAGCTATTTCCAGCAAAGACTTCAGGCGGTAGTCAGGTGGCTGATCCTTCCCACTAACAGAGGACATTATTTTAGATAGTTCTATCCCCTTGGGGACCATTTACCACCTCACACTTGAGGTCTTTCCACCGAAACAAATCTTTGCTTCATAATAGAAACTGTAGACACAGTCCTGGATGTGGACAGAGCCACTGCAGAGCACCAATATTTAGACATTGCTAAATATTTCCAGCTGCCCAGAGGGCCCATATACTATATGAGGTGAGACTCTGTGAGGTTTCACCACACAGTCAACAGCAGCCAAAGGGCATTTTCAAAACCTTTTCCTACTGTCCTCCGTTTGATGAAAGACTTGTGGTTAAGCCTTTATCTTCCATCAACATTTAAAATGTGGTTACCTGTATTTCCATGTCTCATTTTTGTTTTATTAAAAAAAAATAGGCTTCTAACAGTACAACATATGATACTCTGAATATTCGGCTGAAAACAGATGTGATTCCATGTAATAGATGTCCACGGGCATCTGCACAACTGGCAAGTGTTCGTGCCCACATACCAGCATGAGGGTGCCATACATAGATTAACATGGAATGCCAGTGTTTTTGCAGATGCCCATAGACAATTTAATGCAAAATCACAGGGGCGATAGCTACGTCACAGGAACTGGGAAATGAAACAGATACCAAGGTCACAGAGCACGAGATCCAAAAGCCGTGTTGTATTTGTCCCAAGGGGCTGCAGTATGTATGCATTAAAGACATGATCATCAAGGGACTGAAAATGGATAAGGGACAACCAGTTACCACTAAAGAAAGGCAACTCAGGCTAAAAAGCAGCAAGGCACCCGAGGGAGAGACAGGAGAGAGTATGTGACAGGGAAGTCACACGAATACAAGTGCCTCCATCACATCTTCCCTCAGAAGCCCAGGAACCTGAGCCTGAGAGTTCTGAGAACAGCAGCCCATCCCAATCCCCTGACTCTGCTTCCAGCCCATCCCTAGCAGCTATCATCCAAAGAACAGCTCCTGGAGACGTGCCCCACAACTACTGAAGACCTGGGAAAGAAAGTTGTCATTCCTGAAGGCGTTGGTAAGTGACTATCAAATGGTTCAACATTAGAAACAGTTAGGAAATAATGTTAAATAAAATAGATTATAATCTGCTTTGTCCCTGCACCTGAAGGCCCATTTTAAAGGTGAAGAAACGGAGGCAAAAGAGTTAAGTGACTTGCCAAGGTCACACAGCTAGTTTGTTTCTGGGCCACTTTGGAACTCATGTTCATACTTGGTGTCTATTTAATGGAAAAGAAATCCTGTTCTGACTCTGACTCTGCATCAATAATATTTTTATTATCTACTGCACCACCTAGATGCTCGAAAAATGTACCTGGTAATACATTCAACCAAAGGCAAAAAAAAATTAGTTTCTACTCTCAAGGAGCTCAGTTTAATGAAGAAGAAAACATACAAGCAACTAGGTGTAAATAAAATATAAACAGGATAAATTGGAAATAATCAATAGAGAAAAGGTACCAGTATGGTAGAGATGTTACAAAGATAAATAATGATGGGGCGTTAGCAAGAGATTGAATATGAGGAATAAGGGAGAGCAAGGCAGTAGAAGGTGGTGTCCAGGTCATAAGCCTGAGTGGTCGAGAAGGTGGCAACACTTTTGAGAATATCAGGAAGTTAGAAGGAGGGGAAGGTTTGATGAATTTATATTTGAATGTGTCTTTAAGATGTGAGTAGGATATCCAGCTCTCAATGTCCAATGGGCAGCTGGAGATGTGAGACCGCAGAAAATCAGCAGAAAAGTTGGAGCTGGATAAGTCTGTTTGAGAATCATCAACTCAGGGACAATAATTGAGTTCCTGGGAGCTGATGAGGTCACCCAGTAAAATAGTACATATACAAGAAGTGTTCAAGGAAGGTTTTCTGACTGCACTTCTGCTCCCTAGCCATTACTACAAGGGTCTGTGAGGAATCACAAAGGGCCCCTGCCTAGAACCACTTTTAATCAGTATGTTAGAAGAAAGAGACATTAGGAAACTTTATGCAAGCATCCAGCTTTCTTTCGAAAATAAAGAGGGATTTTCACTCTTGGTGAATGGGTCTAAAGATTCTAGAAAGCAGTTTGGGTTTATGCTGAGAAAGTGACAAAAATGTACTTTCCTTTTACCCAGAAATTCTCTGCTGAGCAAATTCCCCAAGTAATAAAAAAATTTTAGAATCATTTTACATATGCATATTCCTATATGTGTCTAATAGTAGCCACTTTCAGGGAGACACATATGTTTGTGTCTATATACATATATACATGTATAGTATATGCATATATATATTATGTGTGTGTATATGTACAAAACTATGTCTAATTGTATCCATTTCTAAGGGGAGGAAGGAGGAAGGAAAAAAAAGGAAAAAGGGGAAAAAAAGTAATTTTATGATATATACACACATTCACATACATACATCTTTGTGTGTGTATATATATATATATATATATATATATATATATATATATATATACATACACATACATATATAGTGTATATATATATATGTATATATATACACACACACATATATATACACACATGTATATTTATATATATAATTATTTATACCTAATCGTAGCCATTTCAAAGGGGAGGGAAGTAGGAAGGGGAAAAAAAAGGGGAAAAAAGTCATTTTTATGATATACACACACACTCATATATATATATATATACATATATATATACATCTTTGTGTATATATATATGTATACATATACATATATATTTATATATATAATTATTTATATCTAATTGTAGCCATTTCTAAGGGAAGAGAAGGGAAGGAAAAAAAGAAAAAAAGAAATTTATGTGATAGTTTTATATATATATGTATATAGATACATACAGATATATACATATATTTGTGTATATATTTACATATATGTGTATACACACACACACACACACACATATATATACCTATTTATGTCTAACTGTAGCCATCTCTAAGAGGAGAAAAGGAGAAGGGGGAAAAAAGGGAATATATTATATATATATGTTTGTATGTATATACATCATATGTACATACACATATACATACTTATTTATGTCTAATTATAGCCATCTCTAGGGAAAGGAAGGGGAGGGAAGAAAAAAATTTTTTATGAAAGACATACACTCATACCCACACACACACACACACACACACACACACACATTTATGTCTAATGGTAGCCATCTCTGGAGGAGGGAAGGGAAGAAAAAAAAAGGAAATTTATATGAGAGCTATATATTTGTGTATGTAGGTAGATATGTAGATACACACATATATCAATATAGATACATATAGATATACCTATTTGTATCTAATGATAGCCATTTCTAGGATGAGGGGAGAAAAGAAAAAAAGGAAATTTACATGATGCCTTATTTTTTTTTTAACTATCAAGATAAACATAATAGATTTGCAGTTTTATGAGCAATCTTTTTTTTTACTATAAGATATTATGGAAATGCTTGTTCTATTACATAAATTAAAAATGAAATTAATTTGTTAAAAAAAAAAAGAAATCATCAGAAAGGCCTGGACTTATATGAACTTATGATAAATGAAGGGAATAAAACCAAGAGAACATTGTACATAGCAACAAAATTAAATGATGATCAATTTTGATGGACGTGGTGATAGAGAGGTGATTCAGGCCATTTCCAATGGACTTGTGATAGAGAGATCCACCTCTATCCAGAAAGAGGACTATGGGGACTGAATGTGGAGCATAACATAAAATTCGTATCATTTTTGTTATCTGCTTTCTTTTTGTTCTCTCTTTCTCACTTTTTTCCTTTTTGATCTGATTTTTCTTATGCAGCATGATAAGTGTAGAAATATATATAGAAGAATTGCACATGTTTAATATATATTGGATTATTTGATGTGTAGGGATGGTGGAGGTGGGAGGAGGGAGAGAAATATAGAACACAAGGTTTTGCAAGGGTGAATGTTGAAAATTATCTTTGCATGTATCTTGAAAATGAAAAACTATTATTAAAAATAAAAGAAAATATAAAAAAGAAATCAAATATAGGAAGGAAGATATTATGTACATCAAAACATTTATAGCAGGGGTAGCTAGATAGTGCTGGGGAGAGCACTGGCTCTGCAGTCGGGAAGATCTGAATTTAAATCTAGTCTCAGGCACTTAATACTTCCCAGCTGTGGGACCCTGAGCAAGTCACTTAATCCCAAATTGCCTCAGCAAAACAATAACAATGACACACACACACACAAAAAAAAACTTCTATAGCAGTAAAAAGCTAGAAACAAAATAAATTTTTACTGGTTGGAGAAATGGAGGGAAGAGAGAGAGAGAGAGAGAGAGAGAGAGAGAGAGAGAGAGAGAGAGAGAGAGAGAGAGAGAGAGAGAGAGAGAGACAGACACAGAGACACAGAGACAGAGAGAGAGAGAGAGAGAGAGAGACAGAGACACAGAGACAGAGAGACAGAGAAAGAAAGACAGAGACAGAGACAGAGAAAGAGAAAGAGAGAGAGGAAATAGGGAGGAAGAATATAGAAAAGAAGGGAAGAAAGAAAGAGAGAAAGAGAAAGGGGGAGAAGAGGGGAGAAGGAGGGAGAGGAAGGAAGAATATTGAAAAGAAGGAAAAAAAGGAGAGAAGGAGGGAGAGAGGAAGAAAGGGAGGGAAGGAGAAAGAAAGGGAGGAAGGGAGGAAGGGAGGAAGGGAGGAAGGGAGGAAGGGAGAAAGGAAGGAAGGAAGGGAGGAAGGGAGGAAGGGAGGAAGGGAGGAAGGGAGGAAGGGAGGGAGGAAGGAAGGAAGGAAGGAAGGAAGGAAGGAAGGAAGGAAGGAAGGAAGGAAGGAAGGAAGGAAGGAAGGAAGGAAGGAAGGAAAAGAAATGCAATACATTAATGTGGTGGAATTTTATTATGTCAGAAGAAATGATGAGCATAGAGAAGCATGAAAAGATTCATACTGAAGTAAACAGACCCAAGAAAATAGTTATAGACAATAACTGTGACAATGTAAATGAAAAGCACAACAGCAAAAACCCAAAACCAACAACAAAAAACCAAATTAAAAAACAAAAACAAATTAAAAAAAAAACAGTTTGGAATGATTTTAATGATCCAACTTGATCCCAAAAAATAAAACAAAAAAATGTGATTTCCTCCTTTTTCCCTGAACTGAGGGACTGTAAGTATGAAACATTACTAAAAATGTCTTTGTTACTATGAAACAGACTAGATGGTTTTCTTCATTAATTTTTTAAAAACTATTTCAGTTTTAAAATTTATTTGTTCCTGGGACTATCTCCCTAATAGGGCATGGGGAAAGGGAATATATTTGAAAATGAAAGTAATGAAAAAGCAAAATATTTTTTAAATGTTTATAGAAAATACAGCAAAAAATGGAAAGGTGAAGAAAATCACAGACATACACAATTTTCTCCCCAAGCATCTGTGCCTAAGATAAGTTCGATGAAAATAAATAAATAAAGTCTCTTATTAAAGACTTTGGGTAGAGACCACTTCTTTTTGTACTTTCAGAGTGTCCTCGCTTCTCCCTTTTAGTTCCTCTCCATCTCCACTGACTGATTGTACCATCCGATAACAGAACACATCAGCAAACCATAAATATTGGCCAACTCCAAGGCTGGCTTTTCATCCCTAACCTAATGGGAAATTGGAAGCGCATTTGCTAGCTTTCCCAAGCTGCCCTCAAGGGCCTTCTCCACTGGAGTTCAAGTCTCTGGAGAACAACTCACTGTGGGCCTAATCATAACAAGCCGCGTGCAGTCATTACACGATTTTAATACTGAGCTTTTACGCAAGCATCTGGGTATGTGTGTTCTTATGAGCAATTTGTAATGAAAAAAGGTATGGCCGGCAGCAGCCTGGGAGAGAGGGGTCCTGGTGCACAGCACCAGGAGGTAATCAGTTCTCCGAGTGGGAGCAGCTGCCTTGGGTTTGGGCATGGGTGAGCCACACTGGGGTTTTTAAGGTGCTATTTGATCTCCTCTTACACCCCACATGTCTTCAATTTTCACATGATCGGAATGAGACTGGAATGAGAGCAAACGTATCCATCATGTCTATTGCAAAGATTGTGTTCTTAATTAAGGGCCCCAGACGCTTGGCTTGCTTCCCCATACTCTATTTACACTAGCAAGAAGATAAGGAAGCAGGGAGTCAGAGAGAAGATCTTCTTCCTTTGAGACTTAGCATCCCAAAGCCATGCTCATAACTTGTTGTCCAAAGGCATGAGGATTCTCCCACTGGGGACTACTGAATCTACCCTCTGGAGAATTCCTAAACAACTTAACTTCATTTTACAGAAGATGTATTTCCCTCAGAAGTTAAGTGGAAATGGAATTTTTGCTAATAAAATTTGAGTTTCCCATTCCCATCAAAGAGTCAGGCCATCTTCATTTTGTGCCAAATGAACCTTGAATGGGTGGGAGTTCTTGACCTTTCTCCCTCCCTCATTCTCATCTGCTTATCCTTTGAGAATGATGGGCATACCAAAAAGTTATCAAACTGTGCATACCCTTTGATCCAACAGTGTTTCTATTGGGCTTATACCCCAAAGAGATACTAAAAAAGGGAAGGGGACCTGTATGTGCCAAAATGTTTGTAGCAGCCCTGTTCGTAGTGGCTAGAAACTGGAAAATGAATGGATGCCCATCAATTGGAGAATGGCTGGGTAAATTGTGGTATATGAATGTTATGGAATATTATTGCTCTGTAAGGAATGACCAGCAGGATGAATACAGAGAGGCTTGGAGAGACCTACATGGACTGATGCTAAGTGAGATGAGCAGAACCAGGAGATCATTATACACTTCGACAACGATATTGTATGAGGATGTATTCTGATGGAAGTGGATTTCTCTGACAAGAGACTTAACTGAGTTTCATTGGAGAAATGATGGACAGAAACAGCTACACCCAAAGAAGGAATACTGGGAAATGAATGTAAACTATTTGCATTTTTGATTTTCTTCCCGAGTTATTTTTACCTTCTGAATCCAATTCTCCCTGTGCAACAAGAGAACTGTTTGGTTCTGCAAATATGTATTGTATCTAGGATATACTGCAACATGTTTAGCATATATAGGACTGCTTGCCATCCTGGGGGGGGGGAGGAGGGAGGGAGGGGAAAAAACGAAACATAAGTGATTGCAAGGGATAATGTCGTGTAGAAATTATCCTGGCATGGATTCTGTCAATGCGAAGTTATTATTAAATAAAATAAAATTTATTATTAAAAAAAAAAAAAAAAAAGAGAATGATGGGCATATAAAGTCTAAAATGTGTAATAAAGTCTTCCTGTTTAAAGTGATGCTATATTGAATCCTTTTGGTTGCTGCATGATATCTTTACCCAATTAACACATACAAATATATAAATATATAGAATACAAATGTATTTAAATATGCATATAAACAATAAATAAAATATTAAAATAATTAAATTTAAATTAATATTAAAATTAAATTTAAATAATAGAAAATAAAATGTATATAAAATATATAATATAAAATATGCATACATACATGTAGATGTATATACTTTTCTTTCTATATCTATACATATCATATATGTATATGTGTATACATATCTTTCTATAGCTATCTATAAATCTCCCATCACCCTATTCAAAGATGGAGAATTGGTCTTTTCTGTTAAGGATATCTGCATCCTGCTTAAGTATCACACAGTTGCTCTGTCAGCCAAATCATTTCTTAGATTTTTACTAAAACATTTCCTAAAGAGAAAATTTGACAAATCTTTCCTCATATTCTCACAACTCCTAACCCAGGACTATCCCCACACAGTGGTTCTCAGGAACTTCTCAGAGTTTTGGGGCTCTGTGAGGACTACATAAAGCCCTCCCTCCTGGACACATACCCTTCTCACTGAGGGATTTGTGGAGGGAAGAAGTTTCCTTTCCTTTTCCTGTGGTATAGGGATGCCAGGACCAGCAAACCCAGAAAAAAAAATGGTAGGAAACACAAACAAAAAGAATAATAGCTAGCATTAACATAGAGCTTTAAGATTTGAAAAGTTCCTTTACAAATATTATCTCATCCAATTCTCAAAACCACTCTATAGATTAGCTGCTATTAATTATCCTAAGGGCAGCCCAGTGGCGCATTACAGAGAGTATTGGGCCTAAAATCAGGAAAACTCATGTTCCTGAGTTTCAAATCTAGCCCCAGCCTCTTACTGTTTGATCTCGCCTCAGTTTCCTCATCTGTAAAATGAAGTTAAAAAAAAGAAATGGAAAACTACTCTAGTATCTTTGCCCCAAAAAAAGAGGTATGAAGAGTCAGATATTATTGAAATGATTGAATAACAAAAATTATCCCATTTACTGATGAGGACACTGAGACAGAGATCACTGATTTATTTGCTCAGGGCCACATAGCTAATAAATATCTCAGGCAGGGATAAAGAATCCATCAAAAGAGAAAGTCATTGACATCATATTGAACTGTTGGAGGAGCAATGTAGCAAGCAAATGAAATGATAGGAGAATTCAATGCCGAATCATGCCCCTTCCTGAGACCCCATCCAAGAAAGGGCTGGGATGCTTAGTGATGCTACATATTCCAAGGGGAGAGAGGAAAGAAGAATGTCATCTCCTTCTCTCACCAAAGGGAAAGAGTGAATCACTGGTGAGACTGTGTTATTTAAGTGTATTTCCTTTCTGTATGACCAAAACTTCTCCATCTTTTAGTGTCTTATAATATTGAGTTCATATCAGCCAATCCCTTATGGGAGGACAAGGTTCCAAAGCTCCCAGATTTTAAGCAATGAATCAGATAAATGAGAATTCTCCAAAGTGTACCCAGGCCTTTTTGGTCACGAGGGGAAACTCCTCTTGACACAGGGAATGACAAGAGAATTCTATGAATACCAGGTTTTAGAGCTGGAAGAGAAATGCTAAAAATAAATTAATATAATTGTTTATAATTACAAACTTGGGCTCTAAGTTTATTTCTAACATACTTCTTTCACTATTAATGTTATTGAATTGATGAGTGAGGTAAAAAAATACATAAATTAGTTCCAGTGTGAAATCAGGCTTGTTATAATTCATGTTGAAAACATTTTAAAGTGAGAGAAAGAAAAGGAGAAATAACATAGTTTTAATTGCATATTTCCAATTGTACTCACTAAAGCATAGGTAGAATTTTAATTTTGATTTCTTTAGTTTCTCAAGAGAGGTAATGTGTCAGTGGATAGAGCTGGCTTCAGAATCCTTAAGAACTGGGTTAAGTCCCAACTCCCGACACTTATAGATCAAGTCACACTAGCCAACTCTTCACAACTCAAGTTTTTTTTTAAAAAGAGGATCTACCTTGCACTAATGGAGAAAATTTCATTTTCAGCAAGTTCCTTATATCAATAAAATAACAGATCTAATCTCTAAGCTTCTTTAAGGACAGACTATTTTAAATATGCTAAAGTAAAACCCACATGGGGAGAGGGATTTTTTGATGTGATTAATGAGATTTCCGTGTGAAGACAGGGATGCATACTTGAAAGCAATTGTGTTCAAAGAAATTAGCACGTACTAATTGCTTTTTATGGCAAATTGCATCTCATTAAGAACACTATTAGATTTTTAAAAATGAGTTCTTCCTGAGCAGGGAGCACATCTAGATTCCCAGAGGCAATTGGGCAGATGCTGGAGCATCCCTTCCAGAAATGACAAGTTTGACAAAGCTGTCCTGAAGCCATGAATGAGAGGAGGAGGAAGAAGGTTGGTGGGGGTCTGTTTTCTGCAGGATAGATCAGCCAAGTATCTGGTATATTGACTTGGTAAGCAAAGATGGAATGAATGTGTCCGTCTGTACCCTTCCCTCCTCTACCCTCCACATCCCATTCCCAGTACCCACCTCTGTGCCTTGCACTTAGAAAGCACTGAATAAATGTTTACTGATTATGAATGGGAGAAGGGGAGAGCAGGGAGGAAAGTAAGATATTTCCAAAGGAGAGGTCAGACCACAGCACAGGTAAGAAGAGCATTAGGCAGCTGAGTGGTACAATAGCTAGAAGGTTAAATTTAGAGTCGGGAAGACCATAATTCAAAATTCAACCTAAGCCACTAACTGGCTGTGTGACTGAAGGCAAGTCGTTTCTCTCAGCCTCGGTTTCTTCATCTGTAAAGTGGGGGTCATAATAACTCCCACCAAATAAAGTTATTTTGACAATCAAATGAGAAACATGTGCAAAATGTTTTGCAGATCTTAAAAGTGCCACACGAATGCCAGATAATAGGAATGATAATAATAACATGGTTAAGGAGTATGGAAGAGGTGATTTGGTCTATCTTCTTCCTTTTATTAGAACAGGAAAATATGATGCTCCATGCAGCATTCTAAAGCTTTCAGCTCTTCTCAGAAATTGCTGTCCCAACTGTCCAAAGCAAAATGTGTTGCCATCATATTTTTTTATAAAATTTCTCCAAGAGCTCCTTCACCTAATGCCCAGCCAGCACATATATGCCCTGGCCCAGCTCCTCTGAATGAATAGTGAAATGCCCCCACTGTTTCCCCACTGATGACCATTCGTTTTCCACAGCCCTACCACCAGAGGCATCTTGGCATGAAGCAGCTTGCCTCCCTTACTTTCTACATGGCTGGCTTCATTTTCCTGAAATATCCATATTTCCAGGAACCCAAGAGCTCTGCTTCGAAGCATCAATGAGGACTTGTTCTGCTTATCATTAATAGGGCTATTTTCCCCACACTCAGATCTTGAGTTTATTAAAAACCCAATGGTTACTGCAGCGAGACATTTAAGCTCTTGTTGTAGCCACTGAGAAAAGGTCTTCAGTAGCCCATAAAAATTTCCCTCCCATAACATAACATGTTTTTTTCAAAAGCACAACTAATATATTTTTTCACATTTGAAATTTCATAGTAGGCTCCCAGCTGCAATGATGGGAAATAGAAGAAGCCAGTCATTAGAAAAGCAAATTAGAATTCTCCTGCCCAGACCCAACAACAGAGGCAGTTCAGTTCTTTTTCAGTTATCCAGTATTCACAAATACTGTGTCCAGTATTCATTAAGTGCTTATTAAAAACCTATGTTCTGTTCAGTAGATCATCAAATACTTACTAAGGCAGCATCACATGAGCAGACATTTATGATGGAAATTAATTCAATAATGGTTCAGGGGAAGGAGCACTAATAGGGATATCAAAGGATATAAATTTAAATCCTGTGTGATTTTGACAAACATTAAGAGTCCTGGTTCTTGATTCCCTCATCTGTAAGATGACAGAAAAAGAGACAGACAGAGAAAAACACAGAGAGACAGAGACAGAGACAAAAAAAATGGAGACAAAGAAACAGAGAGAGAGAGAGAGAGAGAGAGAGAAATAAAGAACAGAGAGAGAAAGAGAGACAGAAAAATGGAGGCAGACAGAGCGACAAAGAGACAGAGATAGGAACAAAGAAACACAGGGAAAAATAGAGATAGAATGAGAGAGACAGAGATACAGAGAAAAAAAAAACAAGACAGTGCTTGTTTACATTCTAATGCTAAAAACTACACAAAAAGGTGAGTTGAAAAACACTGGGACAGGCCCAGAAAAGAATGGGAAGTGGAGTGGAGGCTTGAACCCCAGAAAGAAAAAGTTCACTTATCAAAGCAAAGAGACTTCAGGATAGAGTCCAGGTTAATGCTGGGAAGAGCAGCGAGGTGATGATCCATTCAGAAAAGTCATAGCATCCTGGTTACCCTTCTCTAATCATGTCTCTGTTATTCATTCTCTTTCCTAAAATGTGACACAAAACAGAGCTTGAAATTCCAGATGTGATCCTACTAGGGCAGACTAGAGTGAAATGATTGGCTCCCTTATTCTGAGCACTGCACTTCTATTAATGTAGTTTAAGATGCCATTTGCTTTTTTTGGCTTCATGTCACACTTCTGACTGGTGTTATATTTCAGTCTATTAAAACCCCCAATTTTTTTTCATAGCAGGTACTTTCTAGCCATGTCTCTTCATCCTGTACTTGTTCAGTTACTTTAAAAACAAAGTGTAAGACTTTGCTTAGCCATATTGGATTCCATCTTATTAGATCCAGCTCATTATTCTAGGCTGCAAAGATCTTTTTGCACCATCACCCTGTCATCCATAATAACTGTGCTTCTTACATTTTGTGTCATCTGCAAACTTCATAAAGCTGTCCATTATGCACTGCACTGACCCAAGTCTTTAACTCAAAATGTTGAACAACATATGATCAAGAGCATTTCCCTGACCTGCCTCCACTAGAGATCATCTTCCAAATTGTTATTAACCCATTAATAACTATTATATCAATCCAGATACTTAACAAATTTTGAGACTTTGCTTTGTTGCAAAATGAATCAAGTCCATCTGTGGAATTTCTCTGGTCTACAAATTGGTCATCCTATTAAAAAGCAAAAAAGGCTATTCTAATATAAAATGTTCTTTTTAAAAAATGTATGTTTTGTTTAGTTAAACATTTCCTAATTATGTTTAAAAATTTTTAATATATATATATTTAAAAATTTTGAATTCCAAAATCTCCCTCTCCTTCCCACATTTCCCTTATCCCTTGAGAAGGCAGACAATATGATATGGATTATATATGTGGTTATGCAAAATGTATTTCCATATTAGCCATGTTTCAAAATAAAACATACACAAAAAAATGGAAGCAGCCCTCTCTCTGGAGGTGAATAATATTTTTCATTATGGGTCCTTTGGGATTGTCTTAGACCATTGTTTTGATTGGAGAAGATAGGTCTTTCACAGTTAATCATCATTACGATATTGCTATTCTTATAAATAGTGTTCTCCTAGTTCTTCAGATGACTATTCTTGATGAAGTCATACTATTCTTAGTAATCATTACAAGCTTTCCTAAATGTTCACAAACTATTCCTTTAATATGTTCTAGAATCAAAGTTAAAGCCTAAACTTTGAAGACTCCAGTGTTTTCCTCTTTATTTTTTTTTTTTAAAGAAAATCAGGACATGACATGTCTTCCATTATTTTTCAAAGATCATTGAGCATCATTCAACATTCAACTATGCTAGTTCTTTAGTTCTTGTGTTCATGCAGGCCTGATGACTTGAATTCATTGAGGGCAGTTACCACTCTTTCTTGGCTTTGTTTAATTTAATTGTTTTGTCAACTCTTTGTTATTATTTCCCCCCCATATCCCAGTTCTACTATCATTATCCTTAGAGGAAAACATAGTAAAAATGAGTTGAGTACTTTTAACTTTTCCTGGTCATTTATTAGCATTTTCTCTTCATTCATTGCCATTTTCCCATCCACCTGAAGCACTAATCCTGTCCTTAGATGGAGTGACCCCTCTCTTCCAAGAGTCACATCATTCTTCCTTTAGCAACGATGTCCTTATTGATTAGGATCAAGCATAAAATAGTAGTTCCTCTGGTCACTTCTACCTTTTGAAGTCACCCTATCAACATGTTGTCTGAATAGTGTATTTGGGCTTTAGACAGAAAGCAATCTACTACAGATATCTAGGTAGCTGAAAATTCCTATAACTAATATATGACATATTGTTGTATTTCTCAAACATTTCATTTATTTCAGGGCTTCTTAACATGGAGTCCATGAACTTGTTTTTTAAAAAGATTGATAATTATATTTCACTATAATTGGTTCCCTTTGTAATCCTATGCATTTTTTAAAAAAGCATTATTCTAAGGATTTCATGGACTTAATCAAATTGCCAAAGAGACCCAGAAAAGGTTAAGAGCTGTTTCCTCCTGACTTGGTGGTCTGAAGTCATCTGCCTTGATAATAGCTTTTCTTTGTTTCCTACAGCATTTATCTTTACCACCTGCTCTCCACTCTTCTTTCTGCATCTAGTTTCTGGATTTTTTCATGGGCATTTTTCTCCTTAATATTTAATGCTTCTCCAATAGCTCTTTTTATTAAGGATAAATATTTATAATAATAAATATGAAATTATGAATATCATATACTTTTCCACAGTCATTGTATAGACATGAGTCATGTCTCCATGAGACCAAAGATCAAATTTAAGTTAAGGACATTGGATTTGAAGTCAAGATTTGGATTTTCTGCATTTCAAAAAGCAAATTTTGGATTGGGGATAGCTCCCAAGCTTCAGAGAAACTAGTTAAACCTCTTCATGTTAGGTACTCAAGCAACCAGGAAGTGATGTCAACAGCCTATGCCTTTAGTCCTCCAAGCCATTTAAGTCTCCAGAATGATTTCAATATCATTCATGGAAAAACTAGCCTAACTTGCAAGGGACAAAGGTATGGATATTGCTTCTCATACTAGAAAACTAGTACATATCTGAACAGAATTTGAATTCAAATCTTTTTTGCTCTAAAAATTCATTACTCTATCCAATATGGCACCTTCATCTGTGTGGAATCCTCAGGAACCCCTTCATATATTGATTTCTAGAAAGCTACCCCAGGTCTATGGAGTAGTTTCACACTTTGTGGGTCAGGATTCATTCAAAAACATAGGTCACAAGGACCCATTAATGTGTTCCTTTTACTACTTCAACCAGAAAACACATTAGTTCAATTCAAAATACATTTAATGAAGGGGTTCTTAGCATAGGGTCCAAAAATTTATTTGGTTTCATTTTATATTTTGCTGACTATATTCAACATAATTATTTTATTTTATAGTCCTATACATTAATTATGTAAATTTTAAAACATTATTCTGAAGAATCCATAGGCTTTTTTTGACAGCCAAAGGAGACCATGAGACAAAAATCAAGAAAACTTGAGTTCAAATTCAGCCTTAAGCTCATCGTGACCAGTAGGATAGGTGCTATTATTATCCTCACTTCACAAAAGAAGAAACTGTGGAAAACAAGTTTAATGACTCACATAGGAGATGTCTTTTGCCTCTTTTTATATCATGGTACTTCTGCACATTATGACCATGGACATAATGGTAATGCAGGTCAGAGGCCTGCAGATGAACCCTAGGTGAGGCAAGGATATAAAGTTTAAGTCCAGCTCCCAAGCCCAAAGCCCAAGGATGCATGAAAGGAGATCACATATCCCTGTTTGTCCCATAAAACCACACTAAGATAGACCGGACACAACATCCTCTCTCCTTGAACCAGCAAAGAGTTTAGCCCTTTCTCATGGAGATATGGCCCTGGGCAACATAGAACCAGAAATGCATTCAGGAAATGAAATGGGAGGAACCCTGAAAAACAATAAGGCAGAATTATCAAATGAAAGAGAAAACTATGTGTAACTTGGCCAAAGTGAGGAATAAGGGAGATCATGATAACCATCTTCATGGTCATTCACGGGATACATACCAAGGAGGGAAGAAGAATTGCATGGGGCCATCTATGGAGTCAGGAGATGAAACTGATGGAAGGGAAATGCTGCCTTCAGGAGCATTTCCCCCCATACGGAGGTCAATCAAAATGTGAACTAGACTTGGAGGTAAAGGATAAAAGATATTCTCATGAAATCTATTCTCAGCTCCTTCTCTTTCACACACACACACACACACACACACACATAAAGAGACAGATAGACAGAAAGAAAAAGAGACAGAGACAGAGATAAAGACAGAGACAGAAAAAAAGACATAGACACAAAGAAACAGAAAAAGAGACAAAGACAGAAAGACAGACAGAAAAAGAGACAGAGATGGAGAGATAAAGACAGAGACAAAGATGGAAAAAGAGACAGAGAGATAGACAGAGAGAAAAAGAGACACAGAGACAGAGAGATAAAGCCAGAGACAGAGAGACAGTCAGAGACAGACAAACAGAAAGAGACAGACAGAGACAGAGACAAAGACAGAGAGACAAAGACACACAGAGAGAGACAGAGCTCTAGACTTGGAATCCTTGAGTTCAAATCTTCCCTCAAGAACATGCTAGCTTTGTGACTCTAGGCAAGTTACTCTAAGCCTCAGTTTCATCTGTAAAATGGAAATGATAATAAACATCTACCTCATTGGATTATTGTAAGAATAGAATGTAAAACACTTAGCACACCTCTATGAATATTATTAATATAGAAGCTCTTCAATGGAAGAAGAGGATCTTATTATGAATATTATATCCTATGTGCACATAGCAGACGCCCAATAAAGATTTATTGAAATTAAATGGTCCATATGCAGAAGGATACCATATATAGCATTTAAATGATGTACTGTTTTGCATGCTGGACTGAGAAGTCAAGCAGACCTGAATTCAAATTTTATTTCTGGTTCCTAATAGCTATATGATATACAAGCAAGTCACTTAACTTCTTTGAGACTCAATTTCCTCATCTGTAAAGTGGGAAAAACCATAGCATCTACTTCATAAAGCTTTTGTAAAGATTAAATGATATTATGTGCACAAAATACCTTGTAAACCTTAGAGCACTATATAAATGCAAGTTATTCATATAATTACATATTGTTTCCATATCATTGTATTAATTTGATTAATTAAATAAAAATATTAGAGTCAGCTCACAGTGAGGCAATAATAAAATGTTACAAAGGATTTCCAATCCTTAGAGGTCCTGAGTTCGTTTTGACTTTTACTCCTTACCATATATGAGATCTTGAAAAAGACTCTGATTTCTCTAAATCTTAGTTTCTTCATTTCTACATGTTAGAAGCAGGATTCAAGCTCATCTACACTAGCTCCAATTCTGCTCTTTCCACTCTGCTACACTACCTATTATCAATAATCAACCTTTGTGGATACACAGCCAATTGTCAAAAGTCTTTGATAAGAAACTGGGCGATAGTAAAGTAAGATAGTTCCTTAAAAAAGATTGGACAGTATGCATCTACTTTAACTGCTTTTTTACTGACCAAAAATTATAATTGTTTGATATAAAGGGAAGAGCACTAGATTAGTATCAGAAGACCAAAAGGCACATCCTGTTTTAGGACTTATTAGCTAGGATGCCCTATACAGATTCCTTAACCCCCTCTGAACCTCATCTATCAAATGGGTATAAATAATGTCTTGTACCTCACAGGGATGTTGTAAAGCTCAAAGATCAAAGTTCATGTAACTACTTTGAAGTAATGAGTTTTCTATAAATGTTCCATGACTGTAACAGAGTTTTATATCATGGTACTTCTGGACATTCATTCATTTGACCCCCATGATACACATGTAAGTTAAGCAGATATTAGTATTGGCATTTGACAGATGGGGAAACTGAGGCTTATAGAAGCAAATGCTTAGCCGAAGTCACACCGAGCTAGGATTAGGATGCAAATCTTTTTTGGCTCCCAGTTCATTGACCTGTCTTAAATCCCATTGCCTCTAAAGATACTGAAGAATGATAATGGCAGTGCTATATTGCCCTCATTCATCATTCCTCCTGGTCTAGACCCACCAATAAGTATTTTTCTGCCTAATTAAATAATGAAATGACACAAATCCATTTCTTTCAAGGTCCAGAGGCACCATTTCTTGTCATCCTATATTCGGCTTGTAAATGTTGACTTTGAAAAATTGTACTGAAAAAGGAAAATGTTAATTTTTAAATCAGAAACAGCTTCCAAATCCTTAGTTCCAGCAGGAGAAGAGGGAAGCTTTTGAAAGCAATGGGTGTCTGTTTGGGTATATTACAGAATGTCCTTATTTTGAGGAGATATGTGACATGGGCTCATTGCTTGTCACTGCTACTATCAAGGCTTCTGTGAGATGAGCTTCCCTCCACCCTGACTCCTCCAATTAAGTTCAAACCATGCTGATATAAGCTCCAAATCTAGGGACTGTCTGTTGTGAGCTTTAGAAATGGTTCAGGTTAGGTACTAGTCAATTTTTCCCAGTAATATTTTACTTTTCTCAATACTTTTCTCACGTAAAGATAGTTTTCAACATTCATTTTTGTAAAGATCTGTATTCCAATTTTTTCTTTCTCCTGTTCTTATCTCCCCCCTCCCCAAGACAGCAAGCAAACTGATATAGGTTAAACATTTGCAATACTTTTAAACATATTTTAATATTTGTCATGTTGTACAAAAAAATCAGACTGAAAGGAATCATGAAAAAGAAAAGGCAAAGAAACAAATTTTTTAAAAAGTATGCTTCAATCGACATTCAATCTCCATAATTCTCTCTTTGGATGTGGATGTCATTTTCCATTCCAAGTCTATTGGAATTTGAACTACATTTTTTAAAGTGACAACAACAATATCTTTCCCTTGGGGGATTTCTTTCTTCTTTAGGAGGAGGATAGGGAAGGAAAGTAGGATAACAGTTGATGAATGGAACCCCCAAAATCCACCAGCTATCAGAAAGCTTCCTGAGTGGCTGAGAATGCGCTTAAAGCTCTACAATGAGCCAATGAGCTCAGCCCAGGATGCTTAGGAATTCATTGTAATATGGAGGAAAACATATTCCTCCTTTGGGAGTCACAAGGAAGGAATTCTTAGTCTTTATTTTTGTCAGGGAAGCCACTGGCAACAATCTGATGAAGATGATGAACCTTTTCTCAGAATGACACATTCAAATATATAAAAGAAAACGCATAGGATTGCAAAAGAGACCAATGACCTTGAATACAGTGTGTGTGTGCGTATGTATGTGTGTGTGTGTGTATGTGAGTAATATATACATACAGTGACTATATAAGTCCATAGGGTTTCTTGCCAAAGATACTAGTGTTTTGCCATTTCCCTTTCCAGCATATACTATTTTATAGAAAAGGAACTAAATCAAATAGGGGTTAATAGAAGAGTTATTTACAGTTAGTAAAGTTCTGAGACTGAATTTGAAGTCATGAAGATGAATCTTCCTAGGGGACATACAAATAGATAGTGTTCTATCCACTGAACCTTTTGTACATACACATATTTTGTACAGCTCCTTTTGTACATACACATATATACATATTTATACCTATAGTTACATGTATATGTATGTAGTTTTCATATAAGCTCCAGGAACTTGTTTTTAAACTATATATGTGTATAATATATATTCATGTATGTATATACAATATACAGGTAATATACATAAATATATATTTTTTTAAACAAACTCATGATACCCAGGCTGAGAACCCCAATGTTATGACCAAGGAAGAATCATGGGCCAAGATGAACATCAGCTAGCAAAAGCAAACACTATGTAGTCTAGAATCTTTTAAACATACTTTCTATACTTTCAACTCTATTCATAATATTTCCAAATACTGATATTTTCCCTTGTGAATTTTAGACCCTCTTCATTTCTTACCAGTAATTCTAGCCTTCTAGCAGTTTTTCCTGGCTTCACATCATTCTTTTCACAGCTGTTCTATTCATCTTCCAAATGCAGTATTTAGCCATACTGCTCTCCACTTCAGAAATCTTCAATGTCTCCCTATTGCCTTGAAAATAAAACTTAACCCCTTCTCCTAGCATCTGATGTTTCCCTAATTTGCTTCCCATCTAATTTTTAAACCTTATTATACTTATATATTATAATATATATAAAATTATATATTTTATATTTATTACATCACAATTATATAACATTAATTGCAATGGATAGAATGTTGAACCCAGAGTAGGAAGTTGATGTTGTTGTCCAGTTGTGCTCAACTCTTGGTTTTCTTGGCAAAGATACTGGAATGGTTTGCCATTTACTTCTCCAGATCACTTGCATTTTGTTGTTTATATGCTCTTTTCTTTGTAATGGGGCTCTGATTCCTAAACCATCAAGAATAAAGACCATGTTTTCCACTTCTCGTCCTCCCTGCAGCACCCTGCACTATGTCAAACATTTGAGGATGCTCAGAAAGATTTGTTGCCTGTATTGTAGCATCACTCAGATAAAAATTCATATTCCATCCATCATGGTATAGTAGAAAGAGCAATAGTTTTACAATCATGAGAGATTGGGCTATAACCTTGACTCTGTGTGATCCTGTGCAAGACATTTAACCTCAGTTTCTTTATCTTTAAAACTGGAATAACACTTGCCCTGCCTTTATAAAACAGCTGTAAGAAAACACTGTAAATTTTCAGATTCTCCACCTGTGACAGAAGCCCATAGTAATTGTTGTTTAAATGTTAGGTGTTATTTCTAAAATCTCAGTATTCCATGGACTGAATTCTAGAAAAAGATTGGGGCGGGGGGAGGGGGAGAGTTTTAAAGAATATTTTCACACACATTGCTCTAACTCATCCTTAATCTAGCCCAGAGCCCATGGGCATCATACGGTACCCACTAGGTTTGGAAACTTCATGGCCCTGCCAGACCTCCAAGTCTCCGCCAATTTTTTTGCGGTGGCTACTGTAGTTGCCCAAGCAAATGAAGGCAGAGAGACGGAGTAAGTTTCTGCCAAGCCGGCGCCTGCTGAGCTGCCCTACCATTCTCACTTACATTCTAGACCACAAATTGCTCCAAAGAACTTGTTACAGTCTGGAACAAAGCAAATCATACTCCTCAAGGTTCTCAGGGGCGCAGGTTTTAATGTCACCAAAGGAACTCTTAGCACTCAACATTGAAAAAGCACCATGTTAGTGTTCCCATTTCTTTGCCACCTTCATGAACCATGATCAGCAGAAGAACATACACACATACACACACACTCCTAATATTGGAGCAAATTGAGTTTAAAATAATTAAGAAATTAACTTGGAGTTTCCACATGAAAAGTATGTCACTGTGGGACTTCAATGTTAACCTGAAACAAGATATTAGTAATGAGTAGTATCTCACCCTGAGCCAGCCTGAGGGACTTGTTTCGAGACCATTAAGAAAGGTCTAAAAGCCAAGCTCTGGTCTTTTTTCAGGGAGATACTGCTGAACTGAACTGAACTGAGTTTCTGGAGTCTAGCCTTCCTCTCTCCCTTTTACTTTGTGGCTGGACTGACTGCTTTCCACCTCTCAAGCCAGGTAAAATCCCATGAAACCATTGTCCCCCAGTTGCATTTTGCTTCCCCACAGCAAGGTCATCCCTCCTACCATTTCCTTTTCTCCCCCAAACTACTTGAATCAGCTCTGTTTCCTGCCCTGTTATTTATTTAGAGGAGGATGGAGCAGTTATGAGGGGATTGATAAAGAACTAGGTAAATCCTGATGTCTGCAGCCCTTTCGGTCCCTCTCCTTATCAAAAACGACTGCAGAGAAACTCCCTATCATTCTAGGGTATTAGCCATAGAATCATGGAGAGGTAGAGTGAGAAGAGCCTCAGAGAAGATCATATGAATGAAAAAAACTGGGTTTCAGAGAGTTTGATGTTTTACCACATACTGGAGTAAATAAATAGCAGAGCTAAAATTTTGACCCTTTTGATTCCAAAACCAAAAATTCCAATAACTGGGGTTATTCCATTACCCCAATATTTGTATGTTTGCATCCGTATGGGGGGAGGGAAGTACTCTATTCTCACATTTCACATATATTTGTTCATAACATGCAAATACCATTATTAAGTCTTCATTCAGCAAACATTCCATTTTGAGTGGAACTAAGCTGTATACCCTGTATAGAGAGAATCACATAGAGATACTAGGACTTGCTTATTTCAATCAATCAACAAATATTTATGAAGTACTTACTATGTGTCAGGCACTGTGCTGAGGTGCTAGGGATATAAATACAACGAATGACATAATCCCTCTCATTACATTATATTGTAAGGAGGGAGACACTAAGTATACATAACAAACCCAGTTATTAGATCTATAATGTGTTACTGAAACTGGATCTGATGAGTTTGTCTCTGAAAAGATTACCTTATAAATAAAGTAAATAAGAGAGGTAAAAGGATTTGGGGGTAAAGAAAGATTCTGAAAAGCATCATATGTTGAAGAAAATATTCCTATGTGAGGAAATACAGGAAGCACAAAAGGGAACCGTGAATAAATAAATGAATGAGCATTTAAGTGCTTACCATGTACTAGGTGCTGGGGACGCAAATAGAAAAGTGAGTCAGTCCCTGCTGTAGAGGTGACCATACTCTAAATTGGAAAGAATTCACATAAGAGAGTTCTGCAGCAAGGTCGATGGAAAGGACCAGGAAATGAATCTTACAACCTTAGGATCCACAGAGGCCAATTAGTATAATGAAGTTAGTGAAAATAAAGAGGTACATTTTTTCCCATTCAAGTATTCTGTCCAGACACCTTGGTTAAGATCCTCTGAATTCAAAGATTAATGTAATAGTCTAGGCGAGGAGTAAGAAAGTCTGAATCATGGTAATTGCTATGAAAATGGAGATGAAGAAATCCAAGAATTATGTATATTGTTTAAGCAGAAATAAAAAGATTTGACAACTGGTTGGATGTGGGTGAGTTAGGAGTCCAAGCTGGTACAAGAATTGCACACCGGGATGATTGAGAAAGCAATGCTCTCAGCAGTAATAGAAGATCTTTGAATTAAATGAATTTTGGGGAACAATAATAAGTTTTGTTTTGGACTTAAGTCCGACATGCCTAAGACACATCCACTTAAGAATGTTGCATAGACAATTGGTCATATAGGGCTTGAGCTCAGGGAAAAATCTAAAGAAAGATATAGAAATCTGTGAATCATTAGTAGAGTGACTCACCCAAAGTCATAGAAAGTGGGAAAGCCATTATTTAAACCCAGATCCTTTACTTAGATGTTTTGCAAACTTCAAAGTGCTCAATAAATATTAACTGTTATTATTATTTTATTTTTATTAAGACCATGGCTCTTTCCTATCTGTCATAATGACAGTCAGTGAAAACTTTCCAGGTTGTATATATTTCCTTCATGTTAGTAGCCTGATTTCTGTTCTGTTTTATCTAATTTCTTTTAAGTCCTTAATGTGTTTCAAGGTCAATATTTCAATAAACACATTCAGAACTGGCTACTGGTATACTGTGTGTATAATGTGCACTGTTACAATACATACACACATATATGTGTGTATCCCTGTCGTTATTGTCATTATAACCATTTCAACTGAAGTTATATATTTCTAAAATTTTATTGTGGCTAAAAACCATAAATTGCTCAGTTTGGAATTACTGACATGCTCAGGATATAGGAGGGATATTAAAAGCATTTTCTGCACCACTATTATGACTCGATGACAGCTGCCAAGAAAATCTTCTATAATCATAAATGAGATAAGCAAGAAGCAATGAAGACAACATAAAAAAATCTGGCAGGCAGTGAAGGCAGGTGTTTCCCCTGCCTCTGAGCTAAAGACGCTGCCCAAATTAACGACCTTATGAAAGGCCGGCTACAGACTGGAAACATATGGCTGGACAGCCCCAGAACAGTGAGATAGAGTAAAGGCTACAGGGAGAGCAGATCCAAAGCTCTAGCCATTAGCTTGAGAGAGGGAATCTGTGCAATCATAGACAGCAGAATTTACAACATGGACACATGGGTTTCCTGGGAGTGGAGCAGAAGGAAAATGAGGTCTATTTTCTCCCCATCCCCCTCTCCATCATGTTCATTCCTCAGTCTTTGTCCATGACATACCAGAAATACCCTCCCTCATCTCATTCACTCCTTCGAACTGCTTAAGTCTAAGCTCTTTCAATGAATATCATCTGACAAGAATTTAGAAATAATAGGATCTGAGAGATCAACTCATTAGTTTACAAATAAGGAAACTGAGGCAGAGAGAAGTAGAGTGACACAGGCAATAATAGATTAGAGCCTGAGTTCTCTACATATCATTCTTTTCACTGCCGGTCTGACTGCCTGCATCAGTTGACCCAGATCCCACCCCTCCTCTGACTTCCTACTATTACCTCACAGAGGTTGCTGTTCTTTGTCCTTCTTCACAAAGAGGACCATGACATCAGGGAGGAGATGCATGACATGCAAGTGAATTGGAATTAAGTGAGGAAGAGCTGTGCAAGGTCATTTGCATCACTTACCCCTCCAGAGCTATCTGGGTCCAGTGGCCAGATACAGATTATGAAGATTGGATTTGGCCCTGGATGATCCATATTACTCAGCTAACCCTCCTTTTCTTTTGATAGGACAGATTCTGCACTTTGAGAGATGGGCACACTTTCTAAGGCTTGTTTATTTAACAACAAGCAGATCTCTACTCCTTAGACAGACAATTCAAGTGGATTCATATGAATAAGCTTGCAAGAATTTTTTGAGACCCTCATCATATACTTTAAGAGGAAGAAATTTTTGTTTTCAATATTTTATATGTTCTTTGATTTTGGTATTTCTACATTTAGGCTTTGGGGAAGTTACAAATTTGTTTATTTCCTTGTTTTTAAGTGTCTACTTAATTCCTTTATCATCTCTTTTTTTATTGATGTGTTTAGTAAAAGATACAATGTTTTCCCCTAAAAACTGCTTTAAATGCAACCCACAAATTTTGGTATTTCATCATTTTTCTTTTAATTATAAAACATATTTTTCTATGATTTGTACTTTAACCCAATCATTATTTAAGATTAAACTACTTAGTCTTCATTTAATTCTGGATTTCATACTGATACATATTTTCCATTTTAAAAGTTTCTTATTATATTATATTCTGTAAAGGATACTTAAGATTTCTACTTTATTTATGATGTGCAACATTTTGAAAAGATGCCATGAAATGCTGAATATTTTCCCTATAATTTCAATTCAGTAATCACCAAAGGTCTTTTCTATTTAAAAAAAGTGTTTTAGATCCTTAATTTCTTTCTTGCTTTTCTGTCTGATATGTTTGTCCAAGTCTAAAAGAGGAAAAGTTGAAGCCACCAATAATTATTGACTTAACAATAGGGGTTGTTCTATAATTCAGTTAGCTTACCCTTAAGTAATTAGATGTTATCCCAAAAGACACATGTAGATAGATATGGATATATATTTGATATTAATATGGTTTCATTATCTATGGTGCCTTTAAGCATAATGTAGTTTCCCTGCTTGTCTCTCTTAATTACTTTCTCTGAGATTAAGGTGGCTAATCCTTTTCTTTTTCTTTCTTCTTCTCTCTTTGGGATAGAACAAATTCTACACTTTGAGGAATAGGCACACTTCCTTCCTTCCTTCCTTCCTTCCTTCTTTCCTTTTCCCCCTAAAAATGGGTCTTCCCATTTTGTTCATACTAGAATTTCAAGGACCATTCACAATCCTAATCAGACTACTAATTAACATGGGAGCTATGACCTGTTCCATTTTTAATATGAATCTATTTAGTTCTCCTTAGGCAGCCTGGGGCTTACCAATTGATGCTAAACTTGGTGCAGGATATAAGCAGATAAATCAATAGGAAAGACATTAACAGCAGAAACAAATGTATAAAAAAGTTCAAGCATCTATGAATAAATTGAGTAAAACAAAGAAAAATTATTCAATATCTGAATAGGTAGATGTAATGGACCCTATGGGTTTTGTGAAGAGCATGGAACACCATGCAGCATGAAATTCCTGAATGCTTAAAAAAAAAAGTAAGAATTGTAAGAGAAGAATTTATTATTTGCACAGTAGAAATAATTGGCAGAATAGAAAAAATTGAATCTCTGGTTGCAAGTTTTAACTTTAACTTTAACTTGTCAGTAAGGAAATAAAGATGCTCAGTTGTAGTAGACATAATTGAGTGCTTGTCACTTGAAGACCTGGGTCAGAATCCTACATATGACTCTGAGTCACTCTGGGCAAGTGACTTAGGTTTTCCAAGCCTTAATTTGATAGATGCATTACATTCCAGTAGGATGTAAACACCTTGAAGAACAGCAAACATGTCAGCCTTGTTCAGAAATGAAAAGAAGTGACAGGGAGACATAATGGAGAGACACAGTTGTAGTAAAGGGATGACATATTAAATGTAGAAAGAAAGATGCCACAGAGGTCAGAAGAAACAATCCATTTAAACCATGCATTTCCTAGAACTTTTCAGTTTATTGAGTGTCCCATCCTTTTGTTGCCTCTATTAGCACAACCTAGTACCTAAACTATTAACCAAAGGAAGCCTAGACAAGGCAGTGCTTAACTTAAATAATCATTTGATCAACATTATCAAACACTTACTATGTGCCAACCAGTGGAAATGAAAAAAAAAAAAAGGTCCAAAACCTACTGCCCCCAATAATAGTAATTCACAGAATCTCAGACTTAGAAGGGATCATCTAATTCAGATTAGACATGTTTAAGAACCCCTCCACAACATTCCTAACCAGTGATCATAGAGATTATGCATGAAGACCTCAAGTAAGGAAAAATTCACTTTGTCCTGAGGCAATCTATTGCACTTTTAAGTTGTCCTTTTTGTTAGGAAGTTTTTCAAGTGTACTGAGTGGATAAGTCACTTAATGACTCAGAGTTTCAGTTTTTCCATCTATAAAAAGAAGATAATAGTATTTGCACTAGGAGCTGTATGGCATAATATACAGAAAACATGGGTACTAGCATCACTTCTAATATACATTGATCATATCCTAAGAAAAGAGACTTAATCTTGCAGGGAGTTCAATCAATTCATTAAGAGTATAAATTGCAGAGTAGATTTAATGGATTGGAAGACATCTCCTCACTGAGAATTCTTTACATCTGATTGTTGTTGTTCTTGGTGGTGGTGGTCCTTCCTTTTGGAAGAGTACCAATGATCTCACAAGGTGATGTCTTCAAAGTCCCATGGCAAGACAAAGGTTAGAGATATGGGTGCAGTGGTAGTTATTATATGGAAAGTTCTTTGTAAATCTTATAGCACAATTTAAACGTTATTATTATTATGGTTGCTATTAAATTTGTCTTTTTACTAACCCTCCCCATTGCTCTTAGTTCATTCTCAGGGGCCACATAGAGCAAAGTCAGTCCCTCTTCCAAGTGACAGGGCTTCAAATACTTGAAAACATCTATTACATTTCTATAGTACATTAAGGTTTAGAAAGCTCTTTGCTTTGACTCAGAGAAGGAATATCACCACACTAGAGCTGGTAGTCCATTGTATAAAGGGTAATACTGATAAGTGAGTACAAAATACTAAGTTTGGGTTTTGTTGAAGGGTATTTTTATTTTGTTTTATTTGGGGGGCGGGTTAGCATACATTTAAATGGAACCTTTAAAATGACAAATGATTGAGGTGTTGCTAGAGATGAATCTAGAAGATTCTGAAAGAGAGAAATAGTAGAATAAAAAGAATGTTGAATTTAGAGTTCTCTAAAACTTGGATTCAAATCCCAAATACCATTACTAACCATGTAATCTCAGGCAGGTCTCATCCCTTCACTTGCCTCATTTATAATGAGATCAAATTAGAGGAATTCCATGTCTCTTTCCATCTAAATCTGTGGTACTAAACCCATTCTGGTAGTAGAACTGACTTTAGAATCGCTGGCTTATGACTGAGCTGAAAGGCTTAGCCCATTGATTCTAATGGTGATTGGCATGAGGCAAGTTTCTGCAGAAATGATATCCCAATGCATTAAGTCCTTTTGGAAATAGATCTATATGAACTAAGTTCTCCCTTCAACTAGATATGAATTTGGAAATAAAGGGGAAATGGTTTGGCTAAATGCCTGAACCAAGTGCCAAATGAAGAGCTAATGAAGTATCCATATGCACCAACACTTGGAAAGGGAAAAGGAGGAGAAGGGAGGTTTAGTGATGTAATTCTCCAGAGTAGAGACAGCTATAGTAAGGCATTCTGGGAAA
Source organism: Antechinus flavipes (assembly GCF_016432865.1). Classification (NCBI taxonomy): domain Eukaryota; kingdom Metazoa; phylum Chordata; class Mammalia; order Dasyuromorphia; family Dasyuridae; genus Antechinus; species Antechinus flavipes. The sequence goes on from NC_067399.1 coordinate 90,674,056, forward strand.
ATAAGAGGGCTAAAAGCCTCTGATCTGGGCTTTTTCCTATTTTATTTATTAACCACTTTTTTTTCCCTTTGCTCCTGCTAATCTCTGCATCTGAAAAAAAAAAAAAAAAAGCTGGCTTCTTTCTTCCCTTCTCTGTGATAGCTGGGTGATACAACAGATAGAGTCTGGGCCTAGAATGAGGAAGATGTAAGTTCAAATCCTGCTTCAAACTGACTACTACCTCTTTTGATCATATTCCATAGCATTTCCCATTTGTCTTTTATTTGGCTCTCAAAAGACATCTTCCACCTCCTGTAGTGTTGCCTTTTCAGGGACATAGATCTCATCTTATCTCTCTCCTAGACTAAATTTCATGAGGGCAGGAACTGGTTCTCATCACAACTTGGTATCTTCTCTAGCACCAAACACTGTTAAGTCCATTCAGATCAAAGGGTATGTATTAAATGATTAGTAACAACTAACCACTATTCCAAGCACTGAGAATATATATAAAAAAAAATCCCTGTCCTCGAGAAATTCATAGATGATTTCAAAAAGAAGGTCCCAGCATTGAAGAGGACAGTAATGTCCTCTTGAAGTAAAGAAAACTTGAGCAGAAAATTGAAGAAAACCAGGAGGAAGAGCCCAGAAAGGAAAGATTCCAGGCTTTCTGGGGGAAAGCCAGTGGAAAAGTATAGAGTCTAGAGAATGATTGTCACAGGTCATTATCACTAGATCTTTAAAGTACATATATACATATCCATATAAAGTACTTGTACTTAAAGTACATAAAGAGAAATAAAGCATGAAAAAACTAGAAATGTAGGAAGAGTGCCATTTGTGAAGGTCTTTAAAAGTCAGAGGGTTTTATATCTGAATAGAGAGGGAATAGGGAACCAAAGGATTTTATTGAGTAGGGGAGGGACACTGTCAGATGTAAACTTTAGGAAGATCATTTTGGCAGCTGAATGAACAATGACTGGGAAGAGGGAGAGATTTAAGGGAGGGAGACCAATCAAAAGTGTCTAGTCCAGATATGAAATTATGCACTGTCTTCTATATACAGTAAGCATTTAATAAATGACTAGTCTTAAGCTGAATTGAATTGCTCTCATTGAATGGGTTTTTGGCTAGTTGAAAACACTACTCCTAATTCTTTTTTTCTAACCCTTCTAACTCTAACTTTTCTTCTAACTCTTCTAATTCTTCTAACTCTAACTTCTCTCCCAACTCTTCCTTTAACTCCTCTCCTAACTCTTTTACTAACTAATTCTTCTTCTAATTCCTTTTCTAGTTTTTTCTAATTCTTCTAACTCCTCTTCTTCTAATGCTAACTCTTTCTAACTCTTTTTCTAATTCATCTTCTAACTCTTTTTTCAAACTCTTAACTCTAACTCTTCTAATTCTTCTAACTCTTCTCCCAACTTCTCTTCTAACTCTTCTTCTAGTTCTATATTATTTTATAACTCCTTTTCTAACTCTTCTTCTTACTTTTCTTCTAGTTCTTCTTCTCTTTTAATGCTAACTCTTTTTTTAATATCTCTAACTCTTTTTTCGAACTCTTCTCTCTTCTAATTCTTTTAACTCTAACTCTTCTTCTAACTCCTCTTCTAATTATTCTTCTAACTTCTCTTCTTCTAATGCTAACTCTTTTTCTAATTCCTCTTCTAATTTTTTTAATTCCTCTTCTAACTCTTTTTCTAATTCCTCTTCTAACTCTAACTCTTTTTCTAACTCTTCTAATTCTTCTAACTCTAACTCTTCTTCCAACTCCTAACTCTTCTTCTAATTCTATCTTTTATAACTCCTCTTCTAACTCTTCTTCTTACTCCTAGTTCTTCTTCTAACCCTTCTAATGCTAACTCTTTTTTAATATCTCTAACTCTTTTTTCTAACTCTTCTCTCTTCTAATTCTTCTAACTCTAACACTTCTTCTAATTCCTCTTCTAGTTCTTCTCACTCCTGTTCTTCTAATGCTAATTCTTTTTCTAATTCCTCTTCTAATTTTTTCTATTTCCTCTTCTAACTTTTTTTCTAACTCCTCTTCTAATTCTAACTCTTCTTCTAACTCTTCTAATTCTTTTAACTCTAACTCTTCTCCCAACTTCTCTTCTAATTCTTCCAACTCTTAACACTCCTTTTAAGTCTTTTTCTAATTGCTCTTCTAACTTCCCTTCTCAGTCTGAGAATACAATGACAGGCAAAAAAAAGTCCCTGTTCTCACAGATAATCAGTCTAATAGAGGAAATAAAATGAAAAGAACTACAAGAATTTACAAACAAAAATGTACAGAATAAGTTGGAGGTAATCAAAATATTAAAAGAAATGAGTAAAAACTTCTCATAGGAAGTAGGATTTTAACTGAGGTAAGGACAATGCTGTTTTTTATTTTTCTTTCAGCAGTGCCTGGCACAATGTTTTATATGTTTGTGCTATTAAGGAATTTCATTCACGTCTGACTTTCTGTGACCCTATTTTGGGTTTTCTTGGCAAAAATACTGGAGGGATTTGCCATTTCCTTCTCTATCTCATTGGATAGATGGGGAAACTGAGGTGAATAGTTTAAGTGACTTGTTCAGAGTCACACAGCTAGTAAATGCTTGAAGCCAGATTTGAACGCCTGAAGTTGAGTCTTCTTGATTCCAGTTCCAATGCTTTATCTACTGAGCTACCCATCTGGGGCATTGCCTCAGTCAAATTGAGACCTGGGAAAGACCTTACCTTAAAAAGACCAGTGTCTCTCACTGCACCCAGGACCATCACCAATCATCCTAATCTGTGACTTGCATTGGACTCCAATGATTTAGGAAGAGTGAGTGAGCCTAGTGATTTTGCATAGCTTTCCCTCACTTAAATCCAATTCACTTGCAAGTCAAGACATCACTCTACTATGCCATTGATCTTCTTTGAGAAAGGACAAACAATAGCTGCCCTCTTAAACATAGAAAGTGCTTAATGAATGTTTAATTAGGCTGAGTGGAATTAAATTGAATAACTCTTCTTTGTATTCCTAACAATACTCTGAACACCTCACAGGTACTTTGGTATATATCCTACCCCAACCCACCACAGAGTATACTGGAAAATGTTGAACAACCATTGTCCAGAATAAAATGTACACAAAACATGCTTTTAAATTTAATCTGCATTGTTATCATGAATATAATGAATGAATAAAATATTGTTTAAGATGAAATTATCTAAGTCCAAAGACATTTGTGTGACAATGGTAAAGATTAATATGAGTTCAGGAAGGAGAAAGTAGCAAAGGGAACAGTTATGTCAATAGCAATTGAGTACAGGACCTCATATGAAGGGTAGACCTTGGGCAGGAGTGGAATAGATCTGATCTGAAGGATGCTAAGAAGGCTCCTTGGCCAAATAAATCACTTTGTCACTGATGCCTAAAATTCTACTATAAAGTTTCACTACTTGAGTCTGTCACTTCTCCATTACTGTATAAACACTTTTTAAAGTGTAAGCTCATTAGGAGCTTACACATAAAGTCATTATTATCAGCTTTTAACACCTGTATTCTTAATTTATTTCTCAGATCCCTTTCCTAATAGTAAGTTAGCTGAGTTTTGAGCTAATAAGAGGCTATAGGAAAGAGGGAGGAAAAAATCCCGGGCACAGAATCCTGAGCGGAGAAAACATCAGTGGGATTTGTTCCAAGGGGATTCTAAGAATCCAGAGATCAGAGGAAGGGCATTGAACACCTAAGAAAAACAGAAGGGTGTCATAAGGATGCTTTCTGAACAAACAGCAAATCAGATGAGAGAATTGAAACTCAATCCCTACCCAGCCCCAGCTGGAGAGGAGAGGCCAGTTAAAAGAAACCTGAGCCATATCTCAGCAATAGCGACAGCAACACTTCAGCTTCCAGCCATGAGTATACTGGAGATTGTTTAACAATCGGCTCTTTGGGTAAAGAGGAATATACTCACAACACACTTTTAAGTTTAATCTTCATTATCAGTGTTCTCTAAATCACTGTTTTAAGTCTAGACAATCAACAAAACAATAAATCAAGCCCTGATTTGTACTGCATTTCTGAGGTGTGAATGATCACACTAAAAATTTAACAATCTGTCTCCCCAGCCCTATGAACAGGCTCCAGCACACCCCTGCCTCTAGCCCCAAGATGAGGAACAGAGCCATGAACTCCAAGAAATCACAGCCCAGCTGTCTGTCACTATTAATTTCTTACATTTCAAACATGATTAGCTGTCTCCGAGACAGGAAGGAGCCTGAGGTGAAAGGTAGGTGGAGCAGGGTGTTTGGGAAGGATGAGGGGGGGAAGGCCGGATCTCAGAGAGAGAGTGCACAGATTCTGGGAATAAACTGCCAATCTTGCCTTGTTTTCTCATTTTTGGGTCTTCTTTTTTGGAGTGTGTGTATGTATCTGTCTGTATGTATTTCCTTTTTTTCCCCCCTTTAATAGGACCCTGAACTTGATGAGGCACAATCCATGACCAGTGTCTGTGGTTTAAAGTTTCCTCGATTTGCTCAGCCACTTTTTTTCCCTCTTTTTCCCCTTTCTTTTCTTTTCGTGTGTGTGTGTGTGTGTGTGTGTGTGTGTGTGTGTATGTGCTGAAGTTAAAACTATGGAAAATCCTTTATATGCGTACTTCCTCTGAACACACAGTATCTCTACAATCTGACCTGAAGCATGAACACCAACCCATATTCTTCCTTTTAAGCCTGGCATCCTTCCAGCCCTTCTTTTCAACCTCAAATGTCAGGCTGGGGCTTTCCATACATACACACACAGCTCCTCTGCCAACAGGTCTCCTTCCTTGACTGGTCAAGTGAAGAGGGAGCAGACTCTCACTTTCTCCCCAAGCAACATTCTATACTCTTCCTGTCGGCCTGAGAGTCCTTATGAAAAAATGCCAGCTCAACAGAAAAGGATCCTGTCAGAGAACAATGCGACTCTCTGGGATGTATTTGGTATTTGGGAAAGAAAGGGAGAGCCTAAGTCAGAGTTCACTAGTTCAGCCTGGACAGTGGAGTTGCAATTTGAGGGATGTTCCTAAAATCTCACTCTAGCCATTTGGGATGCTAGAAATTCCACTCTTAAAGATTCGTTCCCTTGGCTCTTAAAGCTTTGTGTTTGTCTTTGTTTTGTTTTGGTTTTGGTTTGTTTGTTGTTTGTTTCTTTGTTTTGTTTTTGGGTTTGGGGGTTTTTGGTTTCCTTTTTTGGTATGCAAATACCATTAGGAAGGGTGATGATTTAGATGTCAGTCAGGAGGGATGGGTTTATTGGAAGGTTTCTAGCCATGTGATTAAGGCTAGTAGATACTGAACCCGAAATAGGTACCTGAAGGAAAGAGGAAGGATGGGGAATATTGGAAGGAAAGAGAAAAATTGGGCTGAAAGAGAGGAGACAGGAATCCAAAGGGGGTTCTTACTGATTCCAGTTTTTGTGGTTCAGATTCATTTCAGGAAGGATAGAGACATTTGTGACCCTTAAAATAGGTTTCTTTTATTGTGGAGAAAGCTCATAGGGAACATGAACACTACCTGCTAAGTTAAAACCCGGTACTGAGCAAAGGGATTCTTTTTGATGAAACTGCTGCTAATGATAACAATAATAAGGCAGAAAGAAACAAATCCATTTCAACTAAATGCCAAAACCCTAAAGTTCATTTTCTTTAATTTACCTTCAATTATCCTGATAATACACATGGGAGAACTATTGCCTGAAATATCCAGATAAATAGGAATCTATAGATCTGGCAATGAGTCCCAATTCTATCATTCATGGACTATGTGAACAGGAGCAAAATTTGCCTTTAACCCTCATGTCTCAGGTTCCTCTCTGTGAAAATCCTATCTCCTGCCTCCCAAGTTTTTTGTGAGAATAAAATGAAATTATATTTGTATAGCCTGAAACATGAAGGGGATAGTTGAGATGACCTCTAAATTCTTCAATCCTATTGAAATGATGAAAGACTGACTAGTGACTCTTGATTTTTTCATGATGAAGTCCTTTCTCTTTTTTCATAATTCACACAAAAGCAAGTGACACATTCTGGTTGATAGATCATCAGGAAGATTTTAATTCAAATCCTAACTCTGACACTTAGTAGTGTCAGTAGTAGAGAGGTTAAGTGACTTGTGTAGGGTCACTTAACCTCTCTCTGCCTTAATTTCTTCATCCATAAAATATGGATGGTATTAACATCTACTCCCAAAGGTTGTTGTAAAGATCAAATGAGATAATATTTATAAAGGAATTTGTAAATTTTAAAGCAATATATGAATACTAAATATTATTGTAATTATGACTAATGCTAATTACTATATACAAAGAATTATTACATTTTATTTTATAAATATTAACTAAATAATATTATACATAATTAATTAATGATCCCATCAAAAATCATTATTATAATATTCCTCAAAGTCATATTATTTGAGCTCATTCCATGGGCTCTGAATCATAGTATAGTCTCATGCATCTAAGGGACACCTCATTACGGAGGGTGAGCATACCCAAGATATGAAACTTGGGCAACTTAACACTATGGAACAAAAAGTAAAAATCCTTCCCATTTCCATGTTTTAAAGATGATCCAACCTCCTATGACCTAGGACCATATTATTTCTCTTTTATCTTTTCAATAGCCTTTCATTTGGTTCAGCTGGCATTGACCTGACCAAAAAGTGACCAGAAATCACTTCCATTCATTGAACATTTATTAAGCACCAACTGTATGCACAACACAATAGAAAACTATACCTACTTTACTTACTTAACTATGCTTTACCTACTTTACTACACTTTTACTATGCCTACTTTAAAAAAATAGGTACATTACAGCTATTGACCTTGTATTGTTGGGTACTTTGAAGGATAAAGGATAAAAAAGACAATTACACATAGTTCCTGACTTCCAAGAATTTACATTCTCTTTGAGGACACAAGACATGAAACAATCAAAGGATAATTTAGTTTTAAACTGTATAATATTGTCCTTCTGTATGCTAGAAGAACAGGAGAGGATCTGAAGAAGTACTAGGGAAAGATTTCATGGGGGAGATGAAATTAGTTAAGCTTTAGAAGATAAAGTTTTGATGAACAGAGGGAAAAAAGGTCGACAAAATGAAAGCAAGATTCGTCCCCTTTCTTATGTGGACATTTGAGAGAGGGACAAAAGACTTTTGTATTAGAAACCAAGAAAAAGCAGTTTAAGACACTTCTGAGGATCTGAGAAAAAACAGTTCCGCAGAGAGAAATACTAAGAGCAACTTTTTAAAAACAGCTCTGAAGCAAGTATGTTTAATGGACAAAGAATGCTATAATGTATTCCCAGCATACAATGTTTCCCAGCAATTAGCTTGAACCTATTTTCAGGACTTTGGAGCTTATTGCTGGGAAACTCTGCATCAAAGAATTGTTTGGTGGCTGCAGGAGTGTTGTTTAATAACTATTTGTGTTATACCTAATAGAAATGTGTGAATTTGGAATTTCTTCGCCATGGTTGGGTCACTCCTTATGAATCTTATCTCCCTCATGGGAAATATTAGAGACCACACAATAGAAGCAGAAGAGAAGGAACCAGATTTAATAGAGACCAAGACAGAGGAAGAGAAAAGCAGCTGAATTGAAAGGTGAGATATCATCATCATCATCACCATCATCATCATTTAGTATTTTTATTATACTTCAAAGTTCGCAACATGTTTAAATATGTTATCTTATTTGACCCTCACAACTATTAAGTTGTGACATAAGTGCTCTTTTCAGTTTTATTTTACTGCTGAGGAAACTGAAGCAGACAAAAGGTAAGTGATTTGTCCAATCATACAGCCATTAAGTGTCTAAGACAGGCTTCTAACTAAAATTTTCCTGATTCCAAGTGCACTGCTCTCACAGTGATCTGGAAAAGTACCTAAAACCTATGCTGCCCCACGGCTCTCCTAAGGAAGTAGTAGTGATTGCCTCAGTACAACTGAAACCTGTTAAAGACCTTAGCTTAAAAAAAACCAAAGTCTCCCACTGCAGCCAGGGCCATCTCTAGTCATCTTGATCTATATCTGTCCACTGGACGCAGTTCCAGAAGAGGTTCCAGAAGAAAAAATGAGACTGGTGATTGTCCACAGCTCTCCCTCACTAAAATCCAATTCATTTGCTTATCATAGCATCATGGTCAACTTTACGAAAAAGAACAAAAAATAACAGTAGAGGGAGTTTCTTTGTTTCTGGGAGTAGAGTAGAGTGGAGAAAAGGAGAATTCTCTGCTGTGATTGTGGACCTGAATGGGCTTGCCTTCCTTGCTCTTTGATGTTATTAACAGTGAGGCAGGTGACCTTGCACAGCCCTCCCTCACTCAAAACCAATTCCCTTGCATGTCATGGTATCATCTCCCTGAAGTCATGGTTCTTTTTGAGAATGAAGGACAAACAACAATGAACTTAGAAATGATAGAGATTCATTAAATTGGAAGAAAGCTCTGATGGTGTGACATTTTTGGAGGAAATCAAAAGAGCAAAATCATCCATGGTTTGAAATTAGAGTAGAACTTGTATGCCTTGCTACTTTTTCTTACCTTTATTTTTTTTTCTCTAATCAATAGTGATTTAGAACATTTTTTTCATAAGACTACAGATAGTTTTGATTTCTTCTTCTGAAAACTGTTCATATCCTTTGTGTGCATCCTATGGTCTCTTTGTTATTATTTTTAATGAAATTATTGATTGTTTCAATGATTTTTGAACCACTCATTTAGGATTAGGTTATGTTATTCCAATTAATTTTTAATCTATGTTTTCATAGCCCTTTATTAAATGCAGTTTTATTGCATTATGATCTGAAAATAACGCATTTGATATTTCTACTCTTCCGTATTTGCTTGTTATTTTATGCCCTTGATACATGTTCAATTTTTGGATAGATGCCATGTGCTACTGAGGAAAAAGGTATCTTCCTTTCTATGTCCTTTCAATTTTCTCCAGAAGTCTGATAGACTTATCAGACCAGATCTATTTTCTAAAATTCTATTCACCTGGTTAACTTCTTTCTTGTTTTTGGTTTGTTTTTTTTTTGTTGTTGTTAGATTTATCTAGTTTTGACAGGGTAAGGTTGAGGTAAACCATTAGTATAATTTTACTATCTTTTCCTACCCAGAATTCATTTAACTTTTCCTTTAAGAATGTGTATGCTGTGATATTTATGGAAATATGTATAGAAGAATTGCACTGTTTAACATATATTGGATCATGTACCATCTAGGGGAGGGAGTGAGCAGAAAGGAGGAGAAAAATTAAAACATAAGAGTGAATGTTGAAAATTATCCATGTATATATTTTGAAAATTAAAAGCTTTAATTAAAAAAAAGAAGAATGTGTATGCTATACCAGTTGGTGCATGTATGTCTATTATGTATGTTACTTCTATGGTACCTTTTAGAAAAACATGGTTTTTCTGCTTATTTCTTTTAATCAGATCTTTTTTGCTTTTGCTTTGTTTAGACCATGATTGTTACTCCTGCTACTTGATTTTTTTTTAACTTCCACTGAAGCATAATAGATTCAGCTTGAGCCATTTATGTTTGCTCTTGTGTGTATCGTTTTGCTTCAAATGTGATTCTTTTAAACAACATATTGTAAAATTATAGTGTTTAATCCACTCTGCTATCCATCTCCATTTTATGAGTGAGTTCATCCATTTAGTTCATGCAAGTTGTGATAATTAATCATTCATTTCTCTTCATCCTATTCTCCCCTGTTTATCCTTCTCTCTCTCTGTCTCTCTCTGTCTCTCTGTCTCTGTCTCTCTCTCTCTCTCTCTCTCCTTTTTTATATCCAACTGAGTGTATATTTTTTTAATCAATTCTAATGAAAATAAGATTCAAGTGTTGCCCACCATCACCTCATCATCCCCTCAACTGTAAAAGCTTTTTGTGCTTCTTTTTATGAGATAATTTATTCTATTCTATCGCTCCCTTTTCTCCTTCTCCCAGCAAATTCTTTATTCTTACCTCTTGATTTTATTTTTTTTAAATCATCCAATTATAATCTACTGACACCCATAATCTACTGACAAAATTGTTTCACCCCCATTTTTTGTTGGTTCTGACTCTCCAGAAATCATTTTAAGTCCCTATTTTAACATTGTTTGGAAGGGAATTTGGAAGAACTTAAGCAAGTCCCTCCTTCACTCTGTCATTTTGGCTCCAACCTCCTATGGTTTGCTCTTAAGTGATATCTATATCTTCAGAGAAGAAATCCCTTTTAGATCATCAGTTCTCAAAGTTTGATCGCCAGCCTCCAGTCTTCTGGGCTTCCTTGAAATCTTTTCTAGGAGTCTAAGAGGTCAAAACTATTTTGGTAATAATATAAAAAGATTTTCATTTCTAATATGGTAAATATAATGCACATAAATAAAAGATTTGAAGGTATAGGAGATGTCAGGTCCTCAATCATTTTTTAGTGTAAAAAGCACTCCAAACCAAAATAATTTGAGAATGACTTGCTGCAGGATGAATACAGAGAGGACTGGCGAGACTTACATGAACTGATGCTAAGTGAAATGAGCAGAACCAGGAGATCATTATATACTTCAATAACGATATTGTATGAGGATGTATTCTGATGGAAGTGGATCTCTTCAATAAAGAGATCTAATTCAGTTTCAATTGATCAAGGATGGACAGAAGCAGCTACACCCAAAGAAAGAACACTGGGAAATGAATATAAACTGCTTGCATTTTTGTTTTTCTTCCTGGGTTATTTATACCTTCTGAATCCAATTCTCCCTGTGCAACAAGAGAACTGTTCGGTTCTGCACACATATATTGTATCTAGGATATACTGTAACCTATTTAACATGTAAAGGACTGCTTGCCATCTGGGGAGGGGAAAAATTGGAACAGAAGTGAGTGCAAGGGATAATGCTATAAAAAATTACCCTGGCATGGGTTCTGTCAATAAAAAGTTATTTAAAAAATAAATTAATTTTTAAAAAAGAGAGAGAGAATGACTTGCTGCCTTAAAAATTTAACTTTTTTTGCCTTTTGTTGCCATCTTTCCCTGAAGCGGGGAGAAACTCCTCATAGCCCAGAGACCAGTCTTTGTTACTGAATAGGTATAATACCACTACTTTATTAATATAGCTTCAATGACCTGAATTGTAGAAAAATCTCCTCCTCTAGCAGGAGAGTAGAAAAGCTCCAAAGAGGAGTGATCCTGTCACATGAGACTAACCATTCCCTAAAGAAACCTAGCACGGAAAAGTCCAGTCATAAGTGGTCTTAACCATGTGATCTTCTCTACTCATTTGCTTCACTGCTCCCTCTCTATCTCCCAGATGCTTTTTATTGATGAAAGAGTGGCACCCAGATTTATGGATTGGCTGCTACATTTTGATTATTCCTGTTTTGGTTTTTCTCTCACAAATGTCATGTGATGGTTAATTTATTTTACTTTATCATTTAAGGGGCAAGGCTGTGACTGTGACTGATTTGTTTCAATGGGAAAACTTTATTAGGAGTGCAGAATCTGCAGTATAGTGTAGTAGTATATCTCCCTAGCAGAAATTGTAGCTATGTGGTGGCCATGGTTAATGTTGTCCCTTTCCCCTCATCCCATCATGGACCAGCCATCATGAGTACAGATTGGGCTTAGTGAGTCAACTAGAGGGAGAAGAAGAGGAGCATAGCTATCCTGTACTCAACATGTCCAAACACTATCTGAGTAACTGAGGACTCCAAGAAACAAATATGTATCACATGTAAGGGAAGCACCCTTCCTAGGAAAGATGGTATGTGGTGGGGAAATGGTAGAAAACAAGACAACGAAGTATGGGAGGAAGAGCAGCAGGGTTAGGAACCATAAGGAATGATTTTAAGTTCCAACTCAGCCTCCCACAAGTTGTATGATTTTGACAATATGATATTCGAGGAAGAGTCCTCAATTCTGAGTCAGACATCCTAGATATGCTTTCACTTAATTAGCTGTATCAGTGATATAGAGGAAATGATTTATTATATTGTTCAAGAAAGAATATTATGTTGTCTAAATCCAACTTTTTAAATAAGTAAAAGTCATCTTCACACAGATTATCATCTGACCCCAGTAATTCTCTAAAAATGCTGGAAATGATTACAAGGTATTTGGGGTTTCCCCTAATCCTGGGTCCACTCAAAGTATTCTTGTTTTGGGTTGCTATATCCAGGACTTGTGTTTTGAGTTCCCTTATGTTTTGACTTCATTCAAATTTTATTAAATGTTTATAGTTACTCATATCTACCTCAATCTACCTTGTTTTCAAATTGCCCTTTTAGCAGTTTTGCTTAACTACATACACATGATTTAAGTGTGGGTATCATTATCTAAATTTTATATGTTAACCTTCTAAAAGCTGGGTGAGAGGAGCCATATTTACTCTCCATTACCAAATGACCTAATAAATTTCTTTCTAAAACTATTTTATATTTTAGGGTTTTTTCTGGCAAATGACAGTGACCTTGAAGAATCACCTAATTTTTCTTACCATCATTTCCTGATCTATAAAATAAAAGGCTTGTACTGGATATCTAAAGTCTCTTTTAACTCTAAATCATGATCTTAATTATTAAATCCCTTAATTTTCTGTTCTATAGAAATCGAGGGGAAAATTACCACCCTACTTACCTCATCAGCTCTTTGTGAAGATCAAATATTTTCTATAATATCTAACTTAGAGACTATAAGTAGATGGCCTCTTCTCTCCTCGAGTTTTTTTTTTTTAATTTAAAGCCCCTTTTATTAGATTTGCAAAACACCTGGCGAATACATTGTTGGTAGCCTTTGTTAGGTATACTCCATCTCTGGCCAGGAATATGTCAACCCTATATTGTGAGCCATAATCCAGAAATCCAAATACCATTCTCAGACACCACATTCTTAGCCATCTGTTCTCTTCCCAAATTAATTTTTCTCTTTGGCACTCAATGAACAACAGTGGGGAAAATACAAGTAAAGTACCCTTGTGGTCTTGAGTTTCCTGCCAGAGCTTCATAATCATTTAAAATAAATACTTTTTAGGTTCTTTCTGGAAGTGTCATTTGTGTCTATGTGAATCACTAAAAACTACTAAAAGTGTTGTCGTTTTAAAAAATTTCTAGTGAAATCTCCATTAAGTCTTGGATGTATATGCAAGGAAGACAATAGATATCAAGTCAACAAATAATTGTCTTACTACCCACAAGTGAGAATTGCCAACTGCTATTACTCTTCTCTTTCTGCCCCTTATTGGATGATCTTTTACCTAAATATTGGTGGTTCTGTGACATCATATATGGGAGGACAAGCACTTTTTCCTTAGAGTATCTATCTTTCTCCTTTTTAGGAAGAACCTCAAATTGTACAGATGTCCTTTACCTTCCCTTTCTCCTTTTTTTGTAACTTTTCTCCATTCTCCCTCATTCTAACAAGAGCCAAGTCTCTTCTTCCCCACCTCAGATTTCATACCCCATTTTATATTTCCCCATATTGAAGAGCTATTTATGTTTCTTCTAAGAAATCTTCACTCTCCTTAACAACCTGTAGGATGGAGAGGCATTCTTTGTATGCCTTAGTCTTTTCATCAAGGAGGGAGGAACACAGACAACATTAGGCTAAGGTGAAAACACAGACACTACACATTTGATGAAAGCCATTGAATAGTTTCCTCTACTGTCCATAATAATTCAGATTTTTCATTGTTATTTCTTGAAGCTACTTCTCTGAGCTGACACTTTAAAATAAATAGTTCAAATTTCTTTTCTTTATCTCAAAAATAATTGCATGGCCAATGCCACATCTACCTGCCCTCTCTGTTTTGCCAATTTGTGTCTGGCATATAATAGGCACTTGCTGATTTAATTAGATGGAATTTTCTAAATTTAATTAGATGGAATGGATGGAGATGGGATGGGATGAGACTTTTAATCTATATGTTGGTGAGAAGAGTCATATAATAATAAAACTCCAGAATCAAAGACAAAATCAGTTATTTGTTTTTAAAATCAGCCTCTTTTATAGTCTCATCTGGTGATTAATTCAAGACTGATTAAAAAATAAGGTTTGTATTGTTTTCAGTATAACTCCTTTTTCTTTTTTAAAATAATAGTTTTTAATTTTCAGAATACATACAAAAATAGTTTTCAACATCCACCCTTGTGAAATTCTGTGTTCCAAGTTTTTCTACCTCCCTTCTCCCTACCTCCTTCCCCTAGACAGCAAGCAATCCAATATATGTCAAACATATGCAATTCTTCTATATATATATATCATCCACATTTATTATGCTGCACAAGAAAAATCAGATCAAAAAGGAAAAAAATGAGAAAGAAAACAAAGAAAAAAACAAACAACAACAAAATGGTGCAAATACTATGTTGTGATCCACTTTCAGTCCCCAGACCTCTTTCTGGATTCAAATGACTCTCTCCATCAGAGTCTATTGGAATTGGTTTGAATTACCTCATTGTTGAGAAGAGTCAAATCCATCAGTTAATCATCACATAATCTTCTTGTCACTGTGTACAACATTGTCTTGGTTTTACTCATTTTATTCAGCATCAGTTCCTGTAAGTCTCTCCAGGCCTCTCTGAAATCATCCTTCTGATCATTTCTTACAGAACAATAATATTCCATTACATTCATATACTATAACTTATTCAGCCATTCCCCAACTGATGAGCATCCACTCACTTTCCAGTTCTTGCCACTACAAACATTTCTGCAAATGTAGGTCCTTTTCCCTTTTTTATGATCTCTTTGGGATATAGACTCAATAGAAACACTGCTGGATCAAAGGATATGAACATTTTGCTAGCTCTTTGGGCATAATTCCAAATTGTTCTCATGAATGATTGGATCAGTTCACTACTCCACCAACAATGTATTAATATCCCAGTTTTCCCATATCCCCTCCAACATTTATCATTATTTTTTCCTGTCATTTGAGAAATGATACCTCAGAGTTGTCTTAATTTGCATTTCTCTAATCAATAATAATTTAGAGCATTTTTTTCATTTGACTAGAAATGCCTTCAATTTCTTCATTTGAGAATTGTCTGTTCACATCCTTTGACCATTCATCAGTTGGAGAATGGCTTATATTCTTATAAATTTGAGTCAATTCTCTATATATTTTAGAAATGAGGCCTTTATCAGAACCCTTGGGTATAAAATTCCCCCCCCCCAGTTTTCTGCTTCCCTACTAATCTTGGCTATATTGCTTTTGTTTGTAGAAAACCTTTTAAATTTAATATAATCAAAATTATCCATTTTGTATTTCATAATGTTCTCTAATTCTTCTTTGGCCATAAATTCCTTCTTTCTCCACAGATCTGAGAGGTCATAATTCCTCTTTCAGGGAGATGTTTGGAAATTACTTATGTGTCTGAGAGGCAACATTGTATAATAGACGGAGAACTGGCCTTAGAATCAGAGAGACCTGGATTCAGGTCTCACTTCTGACACATATTGTTGTGTGATTTTAGAAAAAGCTTTTAACTTCTTGGTGCTCTAGGCAACTATCTGAGACTACAGAATAAAGTATAGAGGGAGTTTATTCATCTGGGAATTAATTGAAAACATATGAATGAAATTACAGATTTAGTCCCAATCCTCTATCCTATATATGGCTAGCTGGCTACATATATTTGTATCTTTCTTAACTGCCTTCAGGCAGAGACTATCTACTTTCCCCCCACCTCCCCTCACCTCCCCAGTGAAGTTAGTTGGGAACTCTGCATGGAAAAATTGCTCAATGAATGAATCACTGATTGAGTTTTCCTATGTCCAAATGCCAGCAAGAGAGATTGGACTGGGAAGAAGGGGTGGTAATGAGATTAATAACCAAGGAGAAATATGCATATACTCAAAACATTCTAAGTAACCCATAAGTAAAGCATTCAATGTCACAGAGTCTTAGTTTCCTCTTCTCTAAAATAAGGATAAATATTACTTATGCTACCAGTATCATAAGGTTGCTCAAAACAAGATGATATAGATAAAACTCCTTGCAAACTTTATATAAATGAAAATTCTTATTTTTTATATAAATGCAAGCTAGCTAAATTTCAATTATCTCTATAATTACCTGGAATGGATAAGATGATTCAGAAAATCCTTTTCAGACCAAAGAAACTCATTTTCTGATTTTTTCTTTAATGGAAATGATAAATATTTGAAGACCTACTAATATTAGGTGCTTGAAATCACAAGAATAATGATTTTTCTTGAAGATGTCAATAAAACTTCTCCCTGAACTGTCTAAATCACAATTTGATTTTTTCTCTTTTCCCCTGAAAGTTCCTGCTAGCTCTAATCTTCCTTCTTTTTATGGTTCTGTGGAATAAGAAAAGTTCAGAGAACATTCTGTCATTGGAACACATTAAACATTATCCAGGTTGCTGAATTTCTGAGACAGACTATTTGACCAGGATTCAATAAGCTTGGGAATGATTTGATTTGAGAGAGATAGGTTTTAGATTTTTTAGGAGGAAGAGCTAGAAATACAAAGCAATGTTAGGGAAATCCAGGATAACCTAACAAAATTGCAATCTGTCAAAAATGAGTAGTAAGTTCAAGAAAACTTTATTTGTTATGGCTAAAGAGCCCAAACAATCAAAGCAAAATTTTCCATGATGTGCTTCTAACTGTTTTCCTATTTTATATGCTGTCAGACACAGTCTACCTGCTGGTTAGTTTTACTGTACTGCTTTTCCCTCCTGTTGTTTTTTTAATCTTTATAATAAGGGATAGTTTGCTGAGTAATAGGAGAGAAGGACTATATTTAGAAATGAATATGGTAGAAAAGCAAAAGTTAAGGCCCTTTAAAAAAATGACTACTTCCAGATCAGGTTCCTATCCTTTATCCAAGTTCATTAAGTTGCGAATTTCAGAATTCCTCTCAGACAAACTGGATATGACTTACAGATTCTTACCTTTTGTAATTCTCCCAAGGTATCCTCTGGGGGAAAAAAATTGGTTTTCATCTGAATAATTAGTGAATTATCAAAACAAACAAAGGGAAGAATTGGGGGCACTTCAATAACCTATATGAGAAAATTCATTTTTCTGAGTGATTCTAAATATAATACATATATTTGGATTCATTATTTTTATCACATGCATTAGTCATCAATAAAATTATTAATAATAATATTTATAAATTTTAAAGTTTGCAAAGCACTGTACATGTTTTCTCATTTGAGTCAAACAAAACCCTGTGAGGTAAGGATTACAGATGCTAATATTATTCTTATATTTCAAATAATGTAGTCTCAGAGGAATAAAGTTGCCCATGGTCACATAGTTGACAAATATAAAAAGATAAGCTTTGAAGCCAGAGCTTCCTGGGTCTATGTCTTGTCCTCCATTTCACTATAGTACATTGCCAATAATAGTGATCATGATGATGATGATAAATTTCTCAAAGCCCAACCCATAATTCTCGTTATATGTAGAGGACAATGACAAAGAAAGGGATTGCCTGTCAGGGTGAAGTAGAGAATGAGTGCCCTTGAAATGTTGGCTAAATAATCTAACAACACAGTACATCACTGGTTGAAATAGCACACTAGCCACTATATTTAAATTACTGGAGTAAATGTAAGAAATTCACAGGGCTGGATAGTATTGCAAGTTGGGTCTATTTGAAACTGTCATGATGATCTTGAGCAATCAGAAAACCAGTGGAGATAATCTTGCTCCTTTGTATCCTAATTTCATATGAAGGCAAACTTCTTCAGAACTAGATAGAAATGTTAATAATCCCACTTGCTAGAAAAGCTTCACAACAAATAGTGCTGCTCACTCAAGCAATAAAATTACAATGGTACCTAAATTGGATTGAAAATATGAACACTTTATGTCCCAAAAATATAACAAAACTGGAAATGGATCTCACTAGCCAATGCAAAAACTTCATACTAGTCCTTTCAATGATACCCTCAGCTCCAAGTTATATAACAGTGTGCCACAGGTAATCATTGTAGGGAAATCAAGAGGAAATGGTTATGTCTGTAAACCTAGATTAGCAGATGGAGAATTAGAGATGAAATGGAGTATCCACTCCAATCTGAAGAGGGAAAAGTTGAAAACCTTGAAGTCATTGAAAGTCTACATTTATTGTAGAGTCTAGAAATTATACCTAATAATGGATCCAGATGACAAAAATAACATCAATGTCCCAAGTGATTTGAAAAGGAGAGGAATGCCATAAAGCCCTATTTGACTTTGAAGTCATAAATCCAACTAGCAGACCAATTACACCAAAACTGAATGATAGGGGGAAGGATTAAAACCAAGGGTGTGTTAGAGTCTGCTTATACTGATTCTTGAAAACCAATTGGTTTTTTTCTTTGTGGTCAGTTACACCTCAAAAATCAGCAATTACTACAAATCAGGAACTGATTTATAGTTGTGTTAATTTCTAAACTTAAGAATATGACAGAGAAAATATTAATAATACAAATTAAACTTAAAAGTGTCATGTGTACATTTTTTTCTGAAGCCAGTTAAACATTTACCAGAATACTCCTGGTTATAATTATCATGAACCAACACATTTTTCCCAGAAAAAATATATAAACTATCTATAGAAAGTATAAAAACACTTTAGTACCTGCCCATATGAATATTTGTAGCAGATGTTGTCACAGAAACACAAAAGAAAAGGTAGAACTTACCAAGGAATAAGCATCAAAAATCACCTTGGAAGAAGTAGCTTGGGAAAAATATTGACTATCTATGGGAAGGCTTAGAAAGATCACACCAATATCTAGCTCGTATGTGCAGAAGAAAACTTGGACAATATACAGTCCAAATAAAGACAGTAAAAAAGAAATATGCGGAAAGGAATCTGAAGGGGAGGAAAGATATTTTTAAAATTCTGTATTGCTTTAATCAGCAAATGAAAGCAAAAGTCAAAAGGTTAAGGTAATAAAAAGGGGTCAAAGTAGCACAAAGTAAAAAAATAATCATTTTAACATCAATCAGAAACTTTATTTCATGGAGTCTTAAGAAGGAAAGAAATAAGTTAAATACCAAAAAATGTATATTTTTTTCTAAAAAAGGAACATGGTGACCCAAAAAGCTCCAGATACTTTAAAAAAACTATCAATTTAGTAATCATTAAACAAATTGTCTTGATGTGCTACAATCTTTATACTGCTTTTATGGATTATCATAAAGCTTTTGACCCATTTCTGTTTTTGCAGCTTATTCATATTGCCGCTAATAAATAAAATAGTCTCAAATATAATAAGAATGCTAAACTACTTGATATCTGTCTTAAAATTTGTTCTCTATTTAAAACACACCATAATCCATATTATAACAAGAAAGATTGATATAAAACATGGATTTCTCGGGGAGACAATTTCTGAAGCATGCCCATTATATTTATTCAGCTGTTGCCCAGTGGTTAGAGCCCAGAGCCTCACATCAGGAAGACCTGAGACATTGACTAGTTGTGTGACCTCAGGCAAGTAACTTAAGCTCTGTTTTACTCAGTTTCCTTGACCGTAAAATGAGAACCATAATAGCACCTACCATTTAAGGTTACTGTAAAGATCAAGTGGGTTAATATTTGTAAAGCACTTAACCAAATGCCTGGCACAAAGCAAACATTATTTAAATGTTATTATTGTGCCAGGTTTTAAATCCATTGTCACATTTCCTAAATAGAACAAAGTATGGCTTTCAAATTTTAAAATTATTAAATTAAATTAAAATATTAACAATCGCTTGATGCAGATCTAGATCTGTAACTTGATATGGATCTCTATATCAAGTGATTAATAAGATGCATGTGTGCATGTTTATGTATATATTAGTGAAAGAGAGAGAGAGATTACATCAAATTATATGGCTGGGTTGAAAATGCATTAAACATCTCCATAATCTCATGAAATCTTTCTCCAGTAAAATCAAAATGTCATTTGGACTTGTTAAGTAGAAAATTCATAATGTAAGCCAAGAAAAGATCAACACTGAAGGCTCTGAACTTGAATCCAGGGGTAACATTGAATCAATGTATGAAAGCAAGACCTACAAATAGCTAGGTCACTCAGTCAATAAATATGATTTAAACACCTACTATGTGCTAAATACTAGGAAAACAAAGCTAAATTGTTTTTTTTAATAGTCTCTGCCTTCAAGGATTACAATCCAAGGGGGAAGACAATATTCAAAGTTGGGGATAAAGCTATCCAGAAAATGACTGTGATTCTGTGACCAAATAGGCTAAGAGATTTGCTGGCAAATCCAGTCTGAATAGAAAGAACATATTAAAGGTAATCAGCACCTTCACAGTACCAGCCTTAATGTGCCAATCCCTTCTCCTCAAAATTACCTTGCATTCATTTCACATTTGCATATTCTTATATGTTATAGAGTCCATCTCCCCTGGTATAATGTAAATTCTTTGATAGCAGCAACTATTGATTTTTGTCTTCATATCATCAGCATCTTAATCAGTTTGATGCATGATAAGAATTATATCAATTCTTGTTGATTAATTGATTGTGAATGTGGGAAATGTGCTCCAAAGAGATTTTTCTCTGGTTTCTTTAACTAGCAATAAACGAAGTCCTTTCCCTTTTCTTCTAAATCAATCTTCACCCTTTGAATAAATAGTTAATTTACTTGCTTGGAGTATTCTTGGAATACTCCAAGTAAATAGTTAATTTATTTGTTTGGAGTAACTCGGAGAATTCAAATATAGGGAGACACTTCCTGGAAAGTACCAACAGGAAGGCGTAGGCCCTCAAAGCTTGGCCTATGAAGCATAGCCGCACAGACAAGAAGCATCTTGAATGTTTGTCTGTGAATTTTCTCCATTGCATCTCTTCCCCCCAACACCTCTATCCCCAAGCTGCTGAGACATGTCCAGATGTGTTTATATATTTCTCCCCACTCATCATTCCTCTGCCTTGGATTGGGCGACAAAACAAAGATAGAGGAACAAGAGGCACTGGGAGAGACTTATCCGGTTTCTGTTTATCACAAGGGACTGGTTTATTTGTTTTAGTGAGTTGGCCAGCTGCAAGCTGTTTGGTTTGGGGGGCTTGGATGAGGATTGTTTTCTTTTCCTGGTCAGGGGCAGTTGGGGGAGCCCTCTCTCTCCTGGGAGATCCTTGACTAACAAAGTGAACAGTTAGGGGTTTCCTTCACCACGGGGAGCTGTTTTATCCTCAAGGACATTGACAGTCAGTGTCAGAATAGCCCTTCTAGGAAAAGATGACTGGAATAAAGACAAGCATCCTCCTCATTCTTCCCTCTTTTTTTTCTTCCTTCTTCTTCCTTCCTCTTCCTCCTCTTTTTATTCCTTTTCCTATCCTGCCTCCTATTCTTCTTCCTCTTATTTTTCTTCCTCTTTCTACCCTCCTCATCATCCTTTTTTCTTCCTCCTCTTTCTACCCTTTCTCCTTTTCTCTTCTTCTTTCTTCTCTCTTCTTCTTCTCCTTTCCCTTTTCTTTTTCCTCCTCTTCCTCTTCTTTTTTCTTCTCTTCTCTTCTTACTCTTCTTCTTCCTCCTCTTCCTTCTCTCTTTTTTGTACTCCTCCTCTTCCTCTTCCTCCTTCTTCTCCTCCCCTCTTCTTCTTACTCATCCTCTTCCTTTTCCTCTTCCTTCTCTTTTTTCCTTTTCTATCCCTCATCATCCTGCTCTTCTTCCTTCTCTTTCTACCCCTTCTCCTCTTCTTCTTCCTTCTTCTCCTTCTCCTCTCTTCTCCTTATTCTCCTTTCCTTCTCTTCTTCTCTACATTTCAATCCCACGAGCATATTCTCTAATAAAAAGGAACAGAAAACTCCTCAGAATGGGAACCCAAGGAGGGAGGGAGAAAAGGTGTCTCTCCACAATCCTGCTTTCCAAAGAATCCCCGGAGTTAAGCATACCTATAGATATTTTTATACTCATTTTACAGTTGTGAAAACTGAGACTCGGAGTGATTAAGCAATTTAACTATCTCCTCTGACTTCAGACCCATCATTTCTTCCACTCTACCATATTTAAGCATTTTAGCAAATGCTTGTTAACCTATTTATTAACTGATTACATATGTCCATACAGTGGAGATGTCTCTGTTTCGATTCAGTTAGAACATCAAAGGGTTTATTTGGTTTTTAAAACTTCAAATCAATCTGAAGAGGCAGACTGTGAGCCAGAAAGAGACAACCAGCCCTCAGGCAGAGAATCTTCTAACTGAACAGAACCTCTGAAGTACCTTGATGTCCATTTACTTGCCTCCAGCCAAGCTTCTGGCTTCTGTAGGACATCAGGCATTCAATTCACCTTACTAAGTGTAAACTGGGTATCTATCTACTCGGTAACCTACCCTATTTCAGTTAGATATGCCGCAGGATGGAGTAAGTTTTTTCTTGTAAGTTCTTGGTGATTATTTTTTAAAATTAAATATTTTATTTAAAAAATTTGACACTGAACATCAATTGGATAGAGTAATGAAGTAGAATTAAGAAGACTCGAGTTCAAGATCAGCCTCAGACATTTACCAACTCTGTGACTCTCAGCAAAAAAATTTTTTTATTTAACAATATGTTTATTTTTTCCAATTACATGTGAAGATCATTTTCAGCATTCAGCTTTGTAAGATTGTGAGTTCCAAATTTTTGTCTCTTCCTGACTTCCCTCCCTTCTCCCTGAAATACCAAATAATCTGATATAGGCTATACATGTACAATCATGTTAAACATATTTCCATATTAGTCATGTTGTGAAAGAAGACAAGGGGAAAACCACAAGAAAGGGGGGAAGTGAAAATTGTAAGCTTCAACCTGCATTTGTACTTCATAGCTTTTTCTCTGGATGTGGTCAGCATTTTCTATAACAAGTCCCTTGGAATTGTCTTGAATAATTGCATTTTCTCAGCAAGTTTCTTAACTTCTGACTCATTTTCCTCTCTGTAACATGAAGGCAATGATAACCTGCCTTCAAGGATTGTTGTGAAGATAAAATAGGATAATATTTATAAAGTGCTTTGCAAATTTCAAAGCATAATTTAAATGTTAGCTATTAATATAATATAAACAACTGAACTTGTTTAACATCTATTTACATTTAAATGTATATTTCAATGCATAAAGAATCATAACAACTTTTCAATTATTTCAAATTCTCTCTATCGAGGTTCTTTCTTTGTCATGGTTAGTATGTATCTTTTTTTTTTTTGCTTCACATCACACATAAGGGTCTTTCCAAAATTTCATCCATGTGTAAGTATGTTTTAATGATATTATAGTATTCTTTTACATTGATACAGTAAATATATTTAACCATTTATCTGTTGTTGTTCTTTTAGGTTCTTTTTTTAAAAAAATAAGTATGTATATTATAGTTTTAACCAAATTGCTCTTTTTTGTTTTTGGTGAACATCTTCAGGATATGTTCCCACCATATGAAAATGTTGGGTCAATTCGTAACATTTTTGAAGTCGTTTCACTCTTCTTCAAAATGATTCTGTAAGTTTGAATCCCCACCAGAAAAGAATAATTTTACCCATTTCTCCACAGCACTGTCAACATTGCATTTTATTGCTTTTAATTATTTCTAGAATTTAGATTGGCAAATTTCTGATAATGTTGAATTTCTCACTGAGGCAAACTGTTGTGATCTCTAGGACAGGATTGGACACCAAACAGGGACCAATCAGAAAGAACTTAACACAGGTGGCAAAAAGCATTCATTTTTCTAGGTTTGAGACAATTGAGTTGTCATTAGCACTAAGCAGAAAATGTTGGTATTACATAGGATCAGAGATCCTATATTAGTCATCTAACCAATTCTCTGAAGAAGTAGGAGTTTCTGGGGATAGAGTAAGGTGGAATTTTATTCCATCTAAATCCTATGATCATCAAATGCACTTGAAATGTAAAAATGGGCTATTTTCTCCAGGAACAAAGAAATGGACAACTTGGGTAACTGATTCAACACCAAAAGGTAAAGTAACAGTACTTTGCATTCATTATAAATCATCTAGGACAGAAATATTAGCTATCTGACATTGCACAAGATGTTCTCATGTTACTGAGTGTTCTTTTGTAGTAAGCAGGAGGCTCAGTGGAAAGAGGACCAGGCCTGGAGTCAGTATAACTTATCTACATGAATTCAAATCTGGCCTCCAACACTATCTGTGTGACCTTGGACAAATCATATGGAAAATGGGCTGGAAAAGGATCTTTACCAACTCCAAATGGGATCACAAAGAATCAGACATTACTGAAAAGACCAAATAACAACATTACAGTAAGTGATGAAATGATTCACCAATGGCTGATTTTGAGTGAAGAAAAGCCTAGTAGAAGCATATGATAATAATAGAATTTATGTAGCATGTTAAGATTTGCAAAGCACTTGGCAAACATCTTATTTGACTCACAATAACACAAGAAGTCGCTGCTTTCATTATCATTCCCATTTTACAAGAAAACTGAGGCACGGAGGAGGCTTGCCCAAGACCACACAGCTAGTAAGTTTTGAACTGAGGTCTTCTTTACTTCAGAATTCCATCTATTATAATAACTAGCTGGTTACACAGTAGAGCACACTATTTCTTGGAGACAGTACTATAGATAGTACTTCTCTTTTCTTGGGTAGGCTGAAGATGAGTAGTGTCAAGGCAAGAGCAAGAGGCTAGGATGAGGATACTAAGAGTTCCATTGAATGCCTTATTCTTCAGTATATTTTTCCTATCTTTATTTCCTTTTCTACTTCTCATATAATATATCTGGAACAATGATATTAGAGTTCAATGTGGTGTTTCACTGCCCTTCAAGATATGAAGAGTGCTTTGTAAAACTCCAAGTGCAATATAAATGTTAGTGGTTTTTGTTATTTAAAAAAAAATCCATGTAGATCACTTCCATTTGGAGTTTGTTTTTTGTTCTCTTTCCACTTTCATCCTTAAATGCCCTTGAGATGACTGTGCTCATCTGGATCTCTTGCTAAAATTTCTTTTAATTTGCTTTTTCCTTCTATTGCTTTTTACTCTTTTATGAAACAATACTGCTCACAATCTTTTATCATGTATGCAGTGGATCAAGTGCTGGCTCTGGACTCAGGAAAACTTAAGTTCATATTCAGCCCCAGATATTTAGCAGCTGTGTGACCGTGGGCAAGTCACAACTTCTGAATACTTTGATGTGTATTAGGATAAGGATAATAGTAACATCTATCTCCCAGAGTTCTTGTGAGGATAAAATGAGACAACACTTGGAAAGGGACTTTGCAAACCTTAAAGTGCTATACAAAAACTGACAATTATTCTTCTATATCAGAATATTGCCTTTAGCTTTTATATCTCCACGCATGATAAGGAGTCAACTGTTAAGTTGGCTAAGATGATTTCTAATATCTTTTGGTTTCATTGTTAAGACAATTGAATTGCAAAGACTAAACTATTAGAAAATAGTTCTCATTAGTTCCATAGATTCCCATGTTTTTGTTAATAATTCATTTAAATAAGTCAGGTTGAATTATTTTAACTGTAGGCCCTATCTTTTTCTCATTTTTCAGTTTTTCCCTTAGTTTTGTGCTAATTTTTATCTGTGTTACTAGAATAAGTGAAGTAAGATATATAGTATAGAAAAATAAATGCTTTGATATTTGTGGAAATATATATATATATATATCTATAGAGAGAGAGATATAGAAGAACTGCACATGTTTAACATATAATGGATTACTCACTGTCTAGGGAAGAAGGTAAGGAGAAGGGAGGAAAAAAATTTTGAAACACAAGGTTTTGCAAGGGTGAATGTTGAAAATTAATTATGCAAATAGATATATTTTGAAAATAAAAAGTTTTAATAAAAAAAGAACAGTAAATGCTTGTTATTTGAAAAATAATGACTCACTTAAAAGGTAAAAGAGAAGTCAGTGGTCTCACTCTTCAAAGACAACTGATTTGGGGAGAATCCCATATCTTGTCTATTATAATATAATCCACACTATATTTTATGTCACAGCATTTGGTGATTCCCTCTATTCTTTTCTCAAAGAAAATATTCATGATATATAGACATAGTCATTCTTGGGAATCTTCAAGTTGATGGTTTTTTCTCAATCATATTTTCCAATATTGTTCTCATCCCAATTCTCAAATGTGCAATGAAATAACAATTTTCAAATTTCACTTCAGCCATCATCTAGTTCAATAACTATTCAAAATTAGAATTCCCACTTTAACACACCTGACAAGTGGGCCTCCATCCTCAGCTTGAAGACCTCCAGTGAGGGGAAACCATTCTGTCCTGAAGTGAACCAGTTCATTTTAAAGAGCTCCCATCATTATATTTTCCCTTATGTCATGCTTAGATTTGCCTCTTTGCAAGCTCTACCTATTCTCTGTAGGTGACAAGCAGAACAAGTCTACTGCCTCTTACATGTGAAAACCTCTCAAATATTTGAGCATAACTATTATTTCTTCCCTGAGCCTTTTCTTCTTTAAGCGAAACATTATCCTAGATCCTTCTACAAGTCCTTAGATGGCATGAATTCAAGGATTATCTCCATCCTAGTTCCTTCCCTATGGATAATTTTCACCTTATCTTTGCCCTTCTTAAAGAAGAGCCCAAAACTGAACAGAGCTCTACCTCTGAAGTGCAGTGTAACTATCACTGACTTTTTTCTAAAAAGTTCTACTTTTAATGCATTCCAAGAGTGAATTCACTTTTTTGACTACCATATTACCCCCCTAATACTTACTGAATTGGTAATACACCATAACCTCTAAATATTATTGGAGCAAACTACTTAAACTAATTGTTTAAACTGTCATACTTGTTGTGAGACTAATTGCTTACACCCAAGTGTAAAACTTTATATTTAATGCTAACTAAATTTCACCTTAGTAGGTAGATTTAGTCAAATTTACTACCCATTTGTATTATTAAATAAAAATATATTCTGATTTAATATGGAAGACCTTAATGAGCTCTTTGTAGAAATTCTCTACCTCTCCATAATCTGCTCCTGATCTTGGAGCATATGCTACCATTATCTTCATTATCTTTTTATAAATATACATCATGAGCATTCCAACATGAACTGGCCAAAGCATTGTAAGATAATGTTTCCTATTGCCTTTTGATGTACAATGAAACCAGCTACACCAATTCCCCAATTTTTGTGTCATTCTTGTTTTTAGGAGTAACATCTTTTTGCCTTCTGATTTCTTATATAATGAGAAGAAAATAATGAACATGATTCATTTTCTGAGTAGCATGTCTCATCAATGTCCATTAGAAAGCAATCTCAAAGCTAGAGTCTGGATAGATAAATTCATGTTAAAGGCCTTCTCATTCATTTATCCTCTGACACTTTGGGGCAGTCCTGCTAATATATCATGGTATGCTCTTGAAGATCCAAAAACAATTCTGTTTTACCTTATTAAATCTTGCATTGCAAAGAAAATCAAATTCTGTTTTGTAGAAATGTGGAATGTTCATGCAAACCATAGAAATAGGTCTGCTGAAAATATTAGATGGGGCAAATTTCTGGAGGTATTGTCTAGAGCTCTTAAAGTGTGATCCACAAGGCTATTACTGCTATCTGAGAAAGCTAGGTGACTTCTGCACTCGAACACAGACTCCTAATGCTGAGTGAGGAACCAGCCAGTAGACTGGAAACTTCTTGAAGATAAAAATAATTTCTTGTTTTAAATATATCCCTCATTTGTCTTTTATTTTTGAAGAAGACTAACATCACAGGGTGATATCTTGACTTGTGCACGAATTGGATTTAAGTGAGGCAGAGTTGTTCAAAGTCATCAGCTCTCTTCCATCATCAAAGAACAATGGCAAGATAAAAGTAAGGTGACTAGCAATGGCCCGGGATGCAAGAGATGACCCTGATGTCTTCAATGCCCGACCAAGCTCTAAGCCCTCCACAGTATCTCCTTCAGCTGCCTTTATGGCCACTGAAATATATTCCTCTGTTCCACTCATTCCATCAGGAGAAGTCTTCACATGCTTGGGATAGAAACCTTCCTAACTCATCAACAGATCTGAGGCTTATCAATTACCCTCAACCTGATCTGCTGAGATTTTTTTAAAGCAAGATATAGCTGCTGTATATTCTACAGCTTCTTGGAACCAGAGGTGAGAGTTGGGTGAGGGTGAACACCAAAGGCAAATGGGCAGCCCTTAAAAGAGTTCAGCAACCTCTCAGCCAAAGGTATTAATCCATTACTCTGTCCCTAGATCTAGTACAATTCCTTGCACATAGTAGGTACTCAATAAATGCCTTTTGGCTTGATTTGGACCAGGATTCCCTATGACAGCCAGAGCCTAAAGCATTCCGCTAATGAATATTCCTGCAGTATGACTCATTGGGGATAAAGTGATTGCCATATACTTTAACTGATATCCTGGTGTGACTCACGGTCCCATTTATGAAGAAAGTGACTTGCAGACTTTGCTACTTGAGAAAGGAGGAGTCAAACAAAAATAGAATATGCATTCCCTGTATCCTCCCAAATATGGCTACTTGGGCAAGGAAGTTCCTTCTTGCTGAATAGCTGGAGATGTTCAGTAGTGTATTCTCTTCTGCAGACTACAGGGCTCTGCTGAGTTCCTGAACCTCAGTGTCTTCTTATTTAAAAAAATTATATATATGGAGATTGATTTTTTTAAGCCCTTGTAGATGTAAAAATATCCCATGGCCAGCCCATCTATTTTAAGTTCTATAATGTGAAACATTTTCCATTCATATCCTATTTGTTCTATTAAGCCAAAAGACCTTAGAAAACCACTCAACGTATTCAAACTTATCATTTCCATAATGCATAAGAAAATGGCATTGATTTACCTCACATTTCCAGAGTAGGGTACCAAAAATTCATTTATTTATCTGTTAAATAATTTGTTCATTCATTCATGTGTCCTGTGCCTAGGTATTAAGAAGCATAACCTTTGACTCTTCCCTTCAAGGAATTAGTTGGGGAAAAGAAAAAGGATGTGTTTAAAGCACAAAAATACTTAATATTATTCATATATGTCAGGAACAAGTGTAAACATTTTTATCTTATAAATATGAAGGATCAGAGATAAGTTGGGGGCAGTCAGGTAGTGTGGAAAACAGAGTGCTGGATCTGGAGTCAAGAAGATCTGAGTCCAATGCAGCCTCAGATACTTCCTAAGCAAGTCACTTAATCTGTTTGCCTCAGAATATCTGTCAAATGAGTTGGAAAAAGAAATGGCAAACAACTCCAGTATCCTTGTCAAGAAAAATCCAAGTGGTGTCACAGAGTCAGACACATCTGAACAAAATTGAACTACAGTAACAGATTTAGAGCCTTCAACATTTAGAGCACTGGATTCTTAAGTGTGGTCCACTTGGGGCATTGAGGTGGTACAGTGGATAGAATGTTCAAATGCAGCCTCAGATACTTACTAGCTCTATGTGACCCTGGACAAATCACTTAAACTGTTTGTCTTAGTTTCATCAATTACAAAATGGGAATTATAATTGATTTTTCAGGTTTGTGACGATCAAATGGGATCATATTGGTAAAGCACTTAAACCATAGGGCCTAGTACATAGTAGATACCACTTAAATGCTTATTCTTTTCCTCTCTCCAAAGATAGCTAGTGCTGGTCACACAGTTGGTGCTCAATAAATATTTGCAGACTGGAATGGAATAACTGCCTATCCTTTGAACCAGCCAACTGTGCCACAGGGGTGAATGATTCTCACCCTTCAAGTTACTGGAAAGGATGACAGGGTGGAATTGAAAGACAGGAGCTGTCCAGCTGATATCCCTAGGGATCCCTTGATTTTTTGTAATGGGTAGGAGATGACTTTGGGTCCAGAAGTCAGAGAAGCTAAGAGGTAGTGATAGTACAGTGGTGATGACTCCAAGAATCATTGGATGTCAACCCTAAGATCTGACAATTCCCACATATTGACTGGATCTTTCTTTGGGGCTATTCCATTGGAGTTCACAAATGTCTAGCAGTGAGGTATATCCCCAGTATCTCTCCTTTGTAAGCTGTATGAAAAGTGGCGAAGGGTTTGTTTTTCTCTAATATGTCTTTCCTAGACCTTTATAAACAGTAAATAGCTGGGCCATCATTCGAACTCAAATCCTTTTTATTCTAATATCTCATATTCTTTCTCTTGTACAACCTGCTTTCTTAATATTTGACTATTTCTTCTGAGTTCCTATACCTATATTCTAAAATGAAGTTTTGCTCTAAGTTCTTTTCTGGTGGTGGGGAAGAAAAAAGAAACAAGCATTTATATACCATTTACTATGAGCCAGGCAATGAGCGGTATACTTTTTGCTGATATTATGTTATTGGATTCTCCCAATTCTTGGAGGTAGATGCTGTTATAATCTTCAATTTACAGTTGAGAAATCTGAGGCAGACAGAGATGAAGTGACTTTTCCAAGATTACACAGCTAATAAGTTTCTGTGTTCAAGTGCAGGAATCACTTAGCCCTCTCAAGCAGCTGTTATAGCCCTGTGAGTCACTGACTTTGAGAGCCCTAGCCAAGGATGTCCAGAAGACTGTCCCAATTAAATCTGACTGACTAATTACACCTTCAAGAGACTCATCTCCAAGCTTTGAATGAATACTTCAGATTTCTACAATTCAGAATTTGATTTTATTTGCAATTCAAGATTTCATAAAGTCACAAAAGGTGGATATTGAAAGATTATAGCATGTAGACGTCACAAGAGCATAGCTTCAAAGCTAAAATGGATCTTGTAGTTTCTTATTTAATAGTAGTTATTAGTTAATAGTTGTACGACTATTAAGAGCACATCACTTTAATTTCTGTGAATCTGTTTTCTCATCTGTAAAAAGACGCATGATAATGTATTACTTGTCTCATAGGGTGTTGTGAAAAATGTGTTTTCTTAACTGCAAAGTTTTATATAAATGTGATGATGATTGAGGAAGATGATGATCATAATGATGACAATTAAGATGCTTGTTTTCAATAGGCAGTGAAAAATGGTCCCAAAGTGGAAACAAAGAAATGGCATCATGAATCCTGACTTTCTTGTAACGAGTTCATGAGGTCAAGCTATAAAAGCTGACCCTTTATGGTCACTGTAGGAGATGAATATCTTCATCCCCACAATTCCCTCATAAAAATATTCATGTCTGAGTGTGATCATTCTGCTTATATTTGAGTGCTTTTCATTTGAGAAGCTCTGATCTCTGTCTCAGTTGTTAAAGATGGGAAAACTTTTTTCTTTCTTTTTTCTTTATTCTCCTCCTTTTCCTCCTCCTCTTCTTCTTCTTTTTCTTCTTCTTCTTCTTCTTTTTCTTCTTCTTCTTTTTCTTCTTCTTCTTCTTCCTCTCCCTTCTCTCTATCTCTCTCATCCCTCCTTTTTTTTCTTTCTCTTCCTCTGTTTCCCCTAACTCCCCTCCTCTCTCTCTGCGCATCTCACTTTTGCCCTCTAGCTGACCTGAACTTCTCTTTCCTTCCCTCCAGTTTAGCTTTAGGGACTTTATTCTTTGTAATAATAAAATTAACCAGCAACTAAGGTCTCCAGGGAGAAGTAGTGCAGGCCTACATTCATAGAGTTCCCCCTACAAAGATCTCCAATTAGAAATTATACCTGTGTTCTCTCATGGCCTCCAAGTCCTGGCGGAAGAGAGCCTGAAATAGGAAATAGTGATCACTGCTAATCCTGAGCATGAGCTGGATTTAGCAATTCATAAATTCAGAGTTAATTCATTTTATGATTTGCTTTCAGTAACACATATTTCATTTAACCCTAAGGCCCTGGTGGTTCAGAACCCTGCCTACCCCCTCTGCAACCCAGGTTATCTCCTTGGTTCTGTATCTGCCATTCCATGACTACATGGCCAGTAGGGAATGGCTTTGGTAACCAGGGACAGAATTAACCAACCCTCTAATTCCAATGTGTTTGGCTTTGGAGCAGAAAAAGTTAAACACCTTCTCACAACACATTGTAAACATGTCAGTGTGTTTAACATTTTAAACATGCTCTGTTCTCCTGCCCACGTGGTAAGAAAAGAAACAGGTTATGATGTTTAACTTGTGAATGAACGTATATGCTCATACGACTAACACTTTTTAAACACTTGTGGATGCTTAAAATTATGATGTGTTTAAGATTTGAGTGCATTTGCTTTTCTGCACTCTTAATCCAATGAGTATTGAATGCATTTTTCCCAAACAGCAAGGGTCTGTCCACCCCACACAGCTAAGGCTGGTAACCACAAAGAGCTCATGGCTTCAGAATGCTTTTTCAGCACTTTTATATCACACACACACATATACATGCATGCACACATGTTCTAACAACAGCAATGACAATAACTCTTTAAAGGTTTTTGAAAGCATTTTACTTTCAAAACCTCCAGGGACCTTTGTAAGATAATGGCCTCTTTCTTTTTGTGGATAGGAATATTTTGCTATTTCTGCCTTTTAAAATCTACAGCTGAATTACCTCATTTCTCCTGTCCTCAGATTCTTTATTTGAATAAATAAGGAGATAGAGACATGGGGGATGATAGATAGACAGACAGACAGACAGACAGATATCTGTCTAAATAGATGTTTATCTATTTATCTAAATAGACAGACATAGGAGACAAACAGGTAGACAGACAGATAGGTAAATATATATATATATATACACACACAGAGAGACAGAGAGACAGAGAGAGAGAGAGAGAGAGAGAGAGAGAGAGAGAGAGAGAGAGAGAGAGAGAGAGAGAGAGAGAGAGAGAGAGATGAAATCAGACTATAATGCCAGGATAAGGTTTCAGAAAAAGATTACTCTAGTGAAGGGGCAAGAGTCAATTAGTCATGGACTTAGTAAAGACAGACAAACAGACAGACAGATAGATAGATAGACAGACAGGCAGACAGGCAGACAGATAGATAGATAGATAGATAGATAGATAGATAGATAGATGAAAAATCAGGCTATAATGCCAGGATAAGGTTCCAGAAAAAGACTACTTCTCTGGCGAAGAGGCAAGAGTCAATTAGTCATTGACTTAGTAACTTTGGAAGAGAACAGAAGGGCAGAAAGGTGTGAAATATTGAGGCCCTTGTAGGAATGGATAGGGTTCTAATATGAGATAGTGGTCTCATGGTGGGTGGAGTGATGAGCTTAGAGTTGAGAAGACCTGAGTTTAAATCTCATCTCTAATACTGAGTTTTCTTAGGCAAGTCAGTTCAACTTAATAACACTGTAGAACCTACCTCACAGGTTGAGAACATGTATATATAATCTCATATTAAGTCCCCTGGTTGGTTCCTCCCCCTTTCCCAAGAAAGTAGTGCTTTCCTCTAATTCCATCTTGACATGATAGTCTAGCATTCTCCTTTCACAAATGAAGAAAATAAGGACTGGAGAAATGAAATAACTTATCCACAATCACACAGTTAAAGCAGAGGCAGGATTTAAACTGAAAATATATGCATATGTATACAAAACATATATATATATATGTGCATATATAAAGTTACAGGTATACATATCATAAAATACATTTCTATTAGCTGACATTTCAGCTATTCTCTATAGTTTGCAAAAATCCAATGTTGGTGCTAGTGGTGTTCTTCTGTTCTGTCTAACTCTTTATGATCCCATTTGGAATTTTCTTGGCAAAGGTATTGGAATGGTTTTCCATTTCCTTTTTCCAGCTCATTTTACAGATGAGGAAACTGAAGCAAAAAGGGTTAATTGACTTACCTAGGGTCACACAGCTAATAAGTGTTTAAGACCAAATTCAAATTTAGGACTTACTGACTCTAGACCTAGCCACCTAGCTACCTCCCCCCAAAAACACTATATAAATAAACATACATACTCTTTAGTTTGTAAAGGGACAGCTAAGTGGCACAATGAACAAAGCTTTATAAAAACAGTGGCTCAGAGGCATAAGGTAATTTATCCACTGCCACCCAGGTTGTTCATTTGCAGAGTGACTTTTTCGATGTACCCCTCAGTCATTATGAACAATGGCTAGGATGGGACTGTAAACTCCTAAAATAAAAAGAGCCAATTCTCCTAATAATCTCTTTCTGACTCACATAGGAATCACTCCCCTCTTAGTGGGCAGAGAAGTTGCCTAATGGGCATTTTCCCAAATAGGGAATTTATTCCCAGTGGCCTGAAAACTAGAAAATGCCAACAACTCACCATCTGGTCTAAATCACGAAACATTAGAAATTCTAGTTCCTTCTACTGGACTTCATATGGCATGAATTCAAGAACCCTAACCATTCTAATCACTGTCCACCTTTTCATTGTCTTCATTCAGAACCAAATACAACACTAAGTGTCATCTGACCAGGACAGAGTACAGCGTGACTCTCATTTCCTTATTCCTAAAAGGTCTACTTCATCTAATGAAGACAAAAAAACACAACAATGTTTTGGCTACTACATCCCATTGTTGATTCACACTGACCTTATAGTCCTCTAGAAAACCTTAAATTTTAAAGATAATTTTTGAACCATTTTTTAAAATGAGAAAGCCTTCCCATTTTTTCTATTAAATTTTATCTTATTAAATTCATCCATGAGTATGCTGGTAAGTATTTAACAACTAAGATTTCCTCCCTCCAAAAAAAATTATGAATGACACACTTTTAAGTTTAATTTGCATTTTCTCCATCTCTTAAGTCTAGAAAATCAACCAAAACAAAGAATATTTGTAGCAGCTGCTGATTTCCAAGCTGAAAATCTAACAATTGGCTCTTGAAAGCCAGTTCTAACTGGATCCAAGAAATTCCTGGATTTATCCCAATGTTAAAGCCTATTAGGATGTTTAACTCCTGATTCTGTCATCCAGTGTTTGTCATCCATCCTAACTTTATGTCATCTGCATGTTTAAGGAACATGCCATTCATTCCTTTATAAAATCATTGATGAAAATGTTGAATAATACAGATACTTATGGTCTTTCACTGGGAAATGTCCTTCCAAGTTGATACTGAATCATAAAAGTTTAAGATTTGGTGTTTCCCCTACTCTAGCTACCCTATCACTTCTAATTCTAATTGTAGCATTGTCTAGTCTTCATTTTTTCATCTTTTCTATAAAAATATTATGAGATGAAGTGCTTTGCCAAAATCTAAATGAACTATATTTATAGTTTCCTTGGATCTATTAGTTTAGAAAGTATAACAAAAAAGGAGGAAAAAAAAACTTACTTACGACACTTACTTAGTTTATAATCATTGCTTTCTTTGCCAGATATTCACTAATCATCTCTTTCATGATCCATTCTGCAATTTTCTCAAGATCAAACTCAAGCTCAAAGGCCACACCTTCACCATTTCTTGCAGATCAGCACATTTGCCCTTTTCCAGTCCAGTGGTACATCTCCCAGTCTCCACAACATTTCAAATAGTCTTGCTTTTTCAAGAAAAATTTAACTATCACATGTGCCAATTATTCTAATACCTGGAAAGGTAGTTCATCTGAGATAGATGACTTGAATTACTCAATAGCAACTAGGTTCTACTTTTTTGTGATTTATGTTAGATAATGACACCTTTTGATCATTTTAGGTTTGTCATTTTTCAAAGAAAAGGCTTTTTCGTTTGGTTGAACAAGCAAGAGAAACAGTATGCATATCTTCTTCTCTGTTGCTACTTAGCATCATTCCATCCACTCCCAGGGACAGTCCTGTTTCCTTTTTGATCTCTGGTATAATTCTTCTTTTCCCCATAGTTTTTATGTTGTTTTTAATAGTATTTGATGTTTCCAAATACATGCAAAAATAGTTTTCAACATTCATTTTTGTAAAATTTTGTGTTCCAAAATTTTTCTCCTTCTCTTTCCTCTTCCCCTCTCACCAAGACAGCAAGCAATCTGATATAAATTAAATACATGTAATTCTTTTAAACATATTGGACAATATTTGTGATGTTGTACAAGAAAAATCAGATTTAAAACATGAGAAAGAAAAAAAACCAAGCAAACAAACAACCACAAGGTGAAAATACTATGCTTTGATTCACATTCAGTCTCTACAGTTCTGTCTCTAGATGTGGATGGAATTTCCCAATCCAAGTCTATAGGAATTGCCTTGAATCACTGTATTGTCAAACATAGTTTTTTAAAAAACGACTTTACTGAATTCATCTTCCCTCACTAAGTTCCCTCTAAGCTTTAGCACTCCCTGATGCTGTTTCCATAGTACCCTGCCATTCTCTTATTTACCTGCCCTTGCTTGCCGTTTCTCTACATAGCTTGAAACCTAATTTTCATTCCCTGGGTTTTAGTTCCCTTAACTGTAAAATGAAAGTTAGACTAGATGTACTCAAGCTTCAAACCATATCATCTCAATGTATTCACTTCTAATAGGCATTCAATCCAGTGATCAGTCAGTAAGTCAATAAGCATTTGTGAACAACAATTAACATGCATTATTTATTATTGGTCACCAAATAAGGACTCTACAGACCCGGACTTTGTTCTAGGTTCACTGTGTACTTGGCAATTCACGTTGGGTTCATAACTACTGTAAAAAGAGTGGCTGTGAGATGACCAAAAAAAATGAGATGACAATCTCATAGGAATTTTGTTGAAACCATTCTCTTCATTCTAGGCTTGGAATATTTGTCTCTTCCTTCATGACACTTTATATGATTCCCTCTTCCTCTTCCCCACCTCATCTCACCATTGAAAGTCTTTTTGTCCTATTCAAATTTTCTTAAGAGTCTTTTGTCTGGGGTTTTTTCCTTTGCTATTGATTCATTAACTACCTTATATCATACTTACTTGTCATATTCTCCACCCCTCCTTAGATTGTAAGTTTCTTGAGGACAGGAACTTCTTTCATTTTCCATATTTGCAATAAGTAACAGTATATTGCACATAGTAGGAGTTGGGGCTTTGGGCAAAGAATATAAAGCTTCTTATATATAAATATAATGGCTTCTAGTCAATTTATTGCCACATACTTTCCAGATATGATACTGTAATCTGACTTCTGTTCTCAGGTACAAAGGAAGAGAGATACAAGGTAACACTAATTCTTACCCATTAGCAGTCTATCATCTCAGAAGTGGGAACTTGAGAATTATTTCTCATTACAAGTATTCTGAGAATGCAAACTTGGTGGTCCCAGCTGATGTATATACCACTATGCTTCCCAACTCCACCCCCAAACAATATTTTCTTGCTAATCAATCTATGAACAAACATTCTAGATGTCTTTTGAAGAATATGACTTTCTACACTGCTTAATGATCGTGAATATCATAAAAGACATTACAGCCGTTTTTGTCACAATAACTGCTTGCCCTTAGTAGCCACATCCATCCTGCCCAAATATCTTGGAAGAGTTTTTTTGTGGAAAGGCTTTAGAGCAGATATTAAGTTGACTATCCTTTAGTTATTTCAGAAGCAGAGGGAAACCCCCAAAGAAACACATTGCATGGATGAAATTACAGCCTGAAAAATCATTATCCCCACTGCTAGGAACACTAGTCATAGCTTTACCCACAGAGCAGTAACACTACCTATTCAGAAGCCCCTGTTCATCTCTCCCAGGAGTTTTACCTAGCCTCCTAAATATGTTACAGATTCCCACCCAAATGACACACAAAGGGGTTACAGAAGTCTATAGCCATGAGAATGAAGCAAGAGAGAGAGAGAGAGAGAGAGAGAGAGAGAGAGAGAGAGAGAGAGAGAGAGAGAGAGAGAGAGAGAGAGAGAGAGAAAGAGAGAGAGAGAGAGAGAGAGGAATTCCTCTAGCAGATAATTCCCCTATCCCACTCTCAGGAACTCCTCAATTATAGTTGATTAATCAGTAGATCAATCAACAAGCATTATTAATCAACTACTATGTGTCCTTACTATAGTCCTACTATGTACTATACTTAGCTCTAAGATTATAAAACAAAACAAAATAGTTCCTGCCCGCAAGTTTATATTTTGTGGATGAAAACAACATGCATGTATGTAAGTTCATACCCCCCAAAATATCATAAAAAATAAATTCTGATGATTTACAGAGGGAGAAAAAGATTCATATGGGAATGCTTGACCTGTGATAGAGCCTTCTGAGCTGAGCTTGTATTGGTCTGATTGGCCACAATCAGACATACCATATCTTGTCATTTTGGTCCTCTGAGAACAAAGGACAACAACAAAACAAGTCTTCTTTAACTACTTTGAAAGGGACAACATGAATTTGGATTCTTAAGTTCCACCATTTTAGAAAAAACAGACTTTATACCTTCTAGTCCCATCTCCTATTTCCCTGCCCAATGTTATTTTATATAATTTTCTCCATGTTCAAATTATTTTTCCTATAAAAAGTGAAAATTTAACAGGGCTGTCCTAGAAATTTCTAAAGTTCTATGAGAAGGAGCTCTACTGTTAAATTTTATAAATTACTTAAATGTAAAATGTATGCTGTTGGTACTTAGGACAACTTTATTTACTTTTACTAGTGGGTTCAGAGATGACGAGCTCCTCAAATGTGAGGGACTGCCAAGCCCTTTTCAGGGCTGCTCATCCACCTTTGATGGCTATCGTTACCCAAATCTGTGGTTCCAAGAGCTATAGCATGTACAGTGGCCATACCCACAAATCAACACCTCAGCAATGGACTAAAACAGAGTCAGGTAACCAACAGGCCTCAAACCCATTGGTGAGGTAGGGAATGTCTTTCCTAAGCACGGGAAGATATTCTCCAGAAGAACAGACAGATAAAAGCAATTTGTTCCGACAGCCATGAAGGCAGCTGAAGCAGGAGCTGTAAAGCCTAGAGTTTAATCAAGTATTCAAGATGCCAGGATCATCCATTGCATTCTGGGCCATCACTAGTCATTTTAGCTTTGATTTTATCATTGCTCATTGAACAATATTAATAAATATAAAAGAGAATATGACTAACAACTTTGAGTAACTTACTTAAATCCAATTCACCTACAAGTCAAGATAACACCCATGATGTCATTTAGATGTCTTTTAGAATAAAGGAAAAACATTTACTTTTATTTAAATCAGTCAATGCACCAATCAGAATTTCTTGAGGTGCTCTAATTTGATATCTAACAGTCTCCTTTGTGTCTCTCCAACAAGGAATCCCATTCATTCCTCATTAGGCTCTCATGAGGTGTATGAGGCTCTGCTCCATCTAGATGTCAGATGACAGTCTTGTTAAGAAATTGAGTGGCCAGGAGATAAAGAAGAAAATGTCCTGTTTCCCTTCTAGCCATTCCAGTTAATTGAAGCATCCTACAAAAATTCTCTAGAAGTGAGGACCCACTTCTAGAACAATTGCTTTCCCACAATACATGCTAGATAAGAGGTTCTCATGCCACTGTCATGGATAACACCACTAACCTTTCCTCTTAAGCACAAGATGATAATTATTGTCATTGCCCTGACTTAGGTCCACTTAAATCAGTTAATCTAGAAACCACCTGGGAAGTAAGTCCTAGTTTCATTTACTTTGTACAGTATCACTAGGGAATATGAGGGAGAGGAAAAAACCTTGAGATAAAGGTCCATTTATAATTTATAAAATTATATTTTATAATTTTATAAAAAGTCCAGTTTTTATAAAATTTTATAATTTTATAAAAAGTCCAGATTTATAAAAGTCCAGTTCTATTTCTACTATTTAATAATTTTAACATTTGGTCCAAATTGACAAGGAACCCAAGCCTCAGTTTCCCCACCAGTAAAATGAGGATAGTAATCCCAACCAGGTCCCAAGGTTATCCTAAAGATTGAATAACATGGGGCAGCTAGGTGGTGCAGTGGATAGAGCACCAGCCCTGAAGGCAAGAGGACCTGAGTTCAAAGTTTGTTTCAGACACTTAACACTTCCTAGCTGTGTGACCCTGGGCAAGTCACTTAACCCCAATTGCCTTAGCAAAAAAAAAAAAAAAAAAAAAAAAGATTGAATAAGATCATATGTAAGAAGGCATTTTGGAAATTGTAAAGCCTTCTGAGCTAAAGCTTCATTCCTTGGGATATTAGTCTCTCTAAAAAAAAAAAAAAAAAAAAATTTCTTTTTTAAATCAAATACCCTAAGAAGGTTAGGTCTCTAACATCTGAGTGTGAAAGAATTTCTGAGAGGTTTTACTCCCTATATAGGTATGAAAGAAACATAGAATCACAGGATTTGGTCATTTGAAGGGCTCTTAGTATATATCTGGCTTAACTCATACATGAAAGAAATCATAACTGTGACACATCCAAAATATAATATACTAATAGATCCAGTGGATAGACTGCTAAGCTTCAAGTCAAGAAAATCAGAGTTCAAATCTAGCCTCAAACACTCACTAGCTGTATAATCTTGGGAAAATTGCTTAATATCTGTTTGCCTCAGTTTTCTTCATCTGTAAAATGGGGATAATTATAACACCTATCTCCCGGGTTATTATAAGAGATAAAATGAGTTAATTAAATATAAAGCATAGTGCCAGTACAATAATCAGTATAAAATAAATGCTAACTACTACTTTCACCATCACTACTATTATTATATCATTATCATCTAATCCTCTTTTTCCATCTTGTATTTTATGAAGTTGATTTTTGTACCAAAATATAAGATTTTTCATTTGTTCCTACTGAATTTTACTTCACTAGATGCAGTCCAATAACTTAACCTGTCAAGAAGTTTTGTAGGATCCTTCCTTTGACATCCAGCATGTTAAGTATCATCCTTAGCTTTCTGTCATCTGAAGATTTTATAACAAATACAAATTGCTAGCTTATTCCATCAAAAATCTTTTGCCATATATTAACTTTGAATTATTAACAATTATTCTTTGAAGTTGGCCATATGACTAGTTCAAAATCCATCAAAATTAATTTTTTATCATTGAATCCATATCTCTCCATATAATTAATGGAAGATATTTAATCAAAAGTTCTATTAAAAATCTAAGTAAACTATATGCATGACATTCCTATTATTTATTAGTTTAGTAACTTTGTCCAAAAAGGAAGTGAGGCTAGTCAGACATGACCTGTTCTTAATGAAGCCATTTTGGCTCTTTGTCAATAACCACTACTTTCTATAGCTGTTCAGCAACCATCACTTTAATAATCTGTTCTAAAAATTTCCTGGAAACTGAAGTCAAATTCACTGGCCCACAGTTTACAGAATGATCTCTTCTCACTCTCTCTTTTTAAAATAGGACATTATTATAAAGTTACCAAACATTGTATGCCCTTTGGTGCTACTATAGCTTGCCAAAGAAATTTAAAAAAAAAAGAAAGAAAGAAAAGGATTTTTACATACAATGAATTTTACAGCAGTGCCTTTCTGTTGTAGCCAGAAATTGGAAACAAAGAGGGTATCCTAGTGGAGAATGGCTAAACAAATTATGTATATGAATCAATGTAATATAATGCTTAAGAAATGGCCAGACAATTGATTTAAGCATTCTGGAGAGCAATTTGGAACTATGCCCAAAGAGCTATCAAACTGTGCATACCCTTTGATCCAACAGTGTCTCTACTGGGTCTATATCCCAAAGAGATCATAAAAAAGAGAAAAGCACCCCCATGTGCAAAAATGTTTGTAGTAGCCCTTTTTATAGTGGTAAGGAACTGGAAACTGAATGGATGCTCATTAGTTGGAGAATGGCTGAATAAGTTATGATATATGAATGTTATAGAATGTTATTGTTCTGTAAGAAACAATCAGCAGAATGATTTCAGAGAGGTCTGGAGAGACTTACATGAACTGATGCCAAGTGAAGTAAGTAGAATCAGGAGATCATTATACATGGCAACATCAATATTATATGGTGATCAATTCTGATGGACGTGACTCTTTCCAACAATGAGATGATTCAGGCCAGGTACAGTGGTCTTGAGAAGATGGAAGGAATGATAATAACAAGAGGGAAGAAAAGATGGAGGTCCTCCATTTTTATTTTGCTCCTTTTTGCCAAAGACAATGATCTTTACACTGGAAATAATAATAAAAATGACTAGAAGGGAGTTGGTACCCACAATAAATAAGGCACTAGTAAGATACTTCCTAGGTATTCTTGTTGAATTTGAGTCACTTGGCTCAATTGAGATATGATCCATCTACAGCCAGAGAGAGGAGTGTGGGGACTGAGTGTGGATCGCAACATAGTATTTTCACTCTTTTTGTTGTTGTTTGTAATTTTTTCTTTCTCATTTTTTCCCTTTTTGAACTGATTTTTCTTGTGCAGCATGATAATTGTAGAAATATGTATAGAAGAATTGCACATGTTTAACATATATTAAACTTGGAACACAAGGATTTGCAAGGGTCAATGTTGAAAATTTATTCATTCATATGTTTTGAAAATAAAAAGCTTTAATAAAAAAAAGAAATGGCCAGACGATTTTCAAGGATGCTGGAAAGACCTCTGTGAACTAATTCAAAGTAAAGACAGCAGAACTAGGAAAATAACTTATATGGTGATGACATCATAGAGAATAACAACTTTGAAAATCTTTTAGAATTCTAATCAGTTCACTAATAAGCCACAAATCCAAACGAATGAAGCTGAACCATACTGCTCATCACCTGATAAAGAGGTGATGAAATTAAACTGCAGAAAAATAAATACATTACAGAAGGAAATTCTAGGTTGAGAACACTAAAAGAATAGCTGGATGTTCTAGGATAAAAAGGCCCCAG
Organism: Antechinus flavipes; assembly: GCF_016432865.1. Classification (NCBI taxonomy): domain Eukaryota; kingdom Metazoa; phylum Chordata; class Mammalia; order Dasyuromorphia; family Dasyuridae; genus Antechinus; species Antechinus flavipes. Next base: position 90,716,657 of record NC_067399.1, read on the forward strand.
ATACTGAGAGAAGTTCTAGAACCTGAGACTATATCTCAACTGAGCCAAGTGACTCAAATTCAACAAGAATATCTAGGAAGTATCTTACTAGTGCCTTATTTATTGTGGGTACCAACTCCCTTCTAGTCATTTTTATTATTATTTCCAGTGTAAATATCATTGTCTTTGGCAAAAAGGAGCAAAATAAAAATGGAAGGCCTCCATCTTTTCTTCCTTCTTGTTATTATCATTCCTTCCATCTCTGAAGAGGGGTCAAAAACTCAGAATCATTGGAATATACTCTAGACCAAAGATATCAAATATATGGCTGCAATATTCCCAAGTGTGGTCCAAATCAGATTAAAGCATGACAAAAAAAATTTAACAAAACAAATAAGAATACAGTAATACATAAATAATGTTTTATTTTCTAAGTCATTGTGCATCCCACAGGGATCCTTTTGTCCAATTTAGTGATCCCATTTTTATTTGAATATGGTCCCATTGCTCTAGACCACATGGACAAAAAGAGGAAATAGATTAAAAATTCAGAAAACATATTACCAACCTGGCAGAGAAATGTGATATAGTAGTGACAGGAGGCTTCAATTATCCAAACATCTGTTGAAGTTTTTCTTTCTGGGTCTCTATCTCTATCTCTCTGTCTCGTCTCTCTGTATCTCTGTCTCATCCTGGAATTTCTTTCTACACCTGGAACGCTTTGACCTTGAGACAGCCTATATCATCCTGTGACTCACTTCCCTTCTACAAACTCCATCTCCCCCATTTCTCCATTGGTAAGTTCCTCCTGGAGCTTCCATTCTATAGATGGGCTTCGTTTGGAAAGTCTTCATTCTCCTCCTGATGTTCTTAGATATTAAAAGCATCTATCTTAAAGATGGCACCAAGCAATTTGAATGTCCCAAGCAGGACTGGAGCTCAAGAGAGAGATAAGGATTGAATATTGTGTATAGATCTGGGAGCCACTAAACAAAGATAAGAATTAAATCCATATGACCTGATAAACTCTTGGAAAGAGAAAACATGGAAAGAAATGAAAAGAGGGTCCAGGACAAAGCCTGGAAATATAACTACGGGACTGTCCTGCTAAATATTTAGGGGAAAAAAACATTATATGTAGGAAACATATTATATAGTAAATATGCACTTACATATACAGGGAAGATTTTTAGATTTAATCTACTCTATTAAGATTTTTTTTCATCCATTTCTTAAGTTCAAATCAGGGATCTGTAACCTATGACCTGAGGGCCAAAACCAACCTATTTTTGTCCAGCTAGATCTGGAATGGTTTTCACATTTTAAAATACAATAAAACTTTATTTAAAAATATAAAAAATCTTTTCTTAGTGCAACTGTATACAAAAACAGGGGACAAGTTGGATTTGGTCCCTAGCCATAGTTGGCCAATTCTTACTCTAGACAATCAACAAAATAAATCAAAGCATGATTTATAGTTCTTTGGACAATTTCTGAAGCAAAAATGCTCATTACTAAAATTTCACAATCAAGTATCCTAGAATTTTGAGCTGGTTCTAGCACATGCTGGTTATGGAGAATAATCCAGCAAAAGAGACTGAGAAAGATACATATAGTTTGTGGCCTCAGCACACAGCAGGGTTTCTTCCACATAGAAGGTGCTTAATAAATGCTTGTTGGATTGGACTCCCTGCTGTTAAAGCAGATACCTCACACTCATGACACAAACCCAACTCATCAAAAAAACAAACAAACAAACAAAAAAAAAAAAAAAAACTCTGGAATCAGCCTTAAGTTTTTTGTGTGTCATGGACCCCTTTGGCAGTTTGATGAAACCTATGGATTTTTTCCATTTATATTGAAGAAAATTCTAACTTCTGACTAGCATATAGTCAAAATAAAGGTGTAATTTTTCCAATCCAAGTAAATCTGTTGTTGTTCAATCATTTTTCTGTTGACCCTCACTCTTCCTGAGCCTACTTGGGGTTTTCTTGGCAAAGATGCTAGAATAGTTCACCATTTCCTTTTCCAATTCATTTTACAAGTGAGGAAACTGAGGCAAACAGGGTTAAGTGACTTGTCCAGGGTCACACAGCTAGAAAATGTCTAGGATCATATTTGAACTCAGAAAAATTAGTCTTCTATCCACTGCACCACCTAGCTGCCCCCAAGTTAGTAGACTCCCTAAAATTTATTCCAGATTAAGAAGCCCTCTTTGACTTCCGGTTAAGATGGCGGAGAGGAGGCTCACAGCTGCATAAGCTCCACGCTTTCTCTCACTATCCACTTCATTACAAGCCTCTGAATTAATGCTTGACTGAAAAAAACCCACAAATAGTTACCAAGAGAAGCCATCCTTGAGATCCGCCAAGAAAGGTCTGTCTTTACTGGAGGGCTGGGGCGGTTTTAGATCGGGCGCAGGCGGCGGGCAGCGGCAGTGAGAGCACGGGAGCAGACTGGAGAGGGGGTGGGAAGTGATCGCAGCCGTTTCTGCGGGGAGAGCTTCGCTACAGGTTTGGATACTTTGCTCTGGCAGCAAGTCAGCAGCCCAGCAGAGAAGCTAAAAACACCGGGGGTGAAGAATACAACCCCAAACAGCTGGAGTCTCTCAGGACCTGGCCGCCTCCCCCTTCCCCCCCCACAGTGACTCAGCACGCTTTGGGATCTCAGAGCGCATGCGCAATACAGTCCTGCTAGTGCCTCACTGCTGCCCCCTGCAGTCTGTAGAGGAAGCTCGATAACACACCCCGCCCCCCCCCCCCCCAAAGAAAGACTCCAGTTTTTTCTGTTTTTCTTTGGTAGTTTGTCTTTGATTATTAGACAGAATGAGCAAGAAGCTGAAGAGAACTTTAACCCTTGACAGCTTCTATACAGATAGAGAGCAGACTCTAAATCCTGAAGAGACTAAAAACAGGCAGTCCCCAGGTGAATCCCCAAAGGAGGAGATCATCTGTTCCTCAGCACAGATGAACCTCATAGAAGTGATTAAAAAGGCTCTCACAAGGGAGCTAGAAGAAAAATGGGGAAAGCAGAGTGAGGCTTGGGAAAAGGAGAGGGAAGCTTGGGAAAAGGAGAGGGAGGCTTGGCAAAAGAGCCTGGAGAAAGTTAAAGAGAGAGTGGATAAAGAAGTAAAATCCTTGAAAAATAGGATTAGTGAACTGGAAACAGAAAACAGCTCTCTAAAAAACAAAATTGGCGAAATGGAAAAAAATTCCACAGAACAAAAGAACTCAATTGGACAATTAGAAAAAGATTTTTAAAAAGTGAGTGAAGAGAATACTTCACTGAAAATCAGAATTGAACAAGTGGAATTGAATGACTCGAGGAGACAAGAAGAATCAGTCAAGCAAATCCAAAAAAATCAAACAATGGAGAAAAATGTGAAATACCTTCTGGGGAAGACAACAGACCTGGAAAACAGATCCAGGAGAGACAATCTGAGAATCATTGGACTCCCAGAAAAACATGATGAAAAAAAGAGCCTGGACACTATTTTCCAGGAAATTATCAAAGAGAACTGCCCAGAAGTCATAGGAACAGAGGAAAAAATAAACATTGAAAGGATTCATCGATCACCCACTGAAAGGGATCCTAAAATCAAAACACCAAGGAATATAGTGGCCAAATGCCAGAACCCTCAGATGAAGGAAAAAATATTGCAAGCGGCTAGAAAAACCCAATTCAAGTATCAAGGAGCCACAATAAGGATCACCCAGGATCTGGCAGCATCCACATTAAAAGATCGAAGGGCCTGGAATATGATATTCCGAAAGGCTAAGGAACTTGGTATGCAACCAAAAATAACTTACCCAGCGAGAATGAGCATCTTTTTCCAGGGAAGAAGATGGACATTCAACGAAGTAAGCGAATTTCATCTATTTCTGATGAAAAAACCAGAACTTAACAAAAAGTTTGATCTACAAATATAGAACTCAAGAGAAATCTAAAAAGGTAAAGATTAATCTTGGGAACTATATTTTGACTATATAGATGTATAAAGAATACATGTATACCTTGTTCTAGAAATTGATGTGGAAAGGACATTGTACCAGAAAAAGGGTAAAGTGGGGGTAGTACATCTCATGAAGAGGCATAGGAAACCTATTATATCTGAGAGAAAGAATGGAGGGGGATGAATATAGTGGGTATCTTACTGCCCTCAGAATTGGCTTTAAGTGAAAAATCTTAAGACATATTCAATCTATGGTGAAACTTCTCCCATCTCATTGAAAAGTGAGAAGGGAAAAGTGAAAAGGGAAGGAATAAGCTAAGCGGAAGGGAATACGGGAACTGGGAGGGAAAGGGGTAAGATAGGGGGAGGAACTCTAAGGCGGGGGGAGGGATACTAAAAAGGGAGGGCTGTGAGAAGCAAGTGGTGCTCACAAGCTTAATACTGGGAAGGGGGGGAAAGGGGAAAGAAGGGAGAAAAGCATAAACCGGGGTTAACAAGATGGCAAGTAATACAGAATTGGTCATTCTAACCATAAATGTGAATGGGGTAAACTCCCCCATAAAGAGGAAGCGGTTAGCAGAATGGATTAAAAGCCAGAATCCTACAATATGTTGTTTACAGGAAACACACCTGAAGCGGGGAGATACATGCAGGTTAAAGGTAAAAGGTTGGAGCAAAATCTACTATGCTTCAGGTGAAGTCAAAAAAGCAGGGGTAGCCATCCTGATCTCAGATCAAGCTAAAGCAAAAATTGATCTAATTAAAAGAGATAAGGAAGGACACTATATCTTGCTAAAGGGTAGCATGGATAATGAAGCACTATCTATATTAAACATATATGCACCAAGTGGGGTAGCATCTAAATTCTTAAAAGAGAAACTAAGAGAGCTGCAAGAAGAAATAGACAGTAAAACTATAATAGTGGGAGATCTTAACCTTGCACTCTCAGAATTAGATAAATCAAACCACAAAATAAATAAGAAAGAAGTCAAAGAGGTAAATAGAATACTAGAAAAGTTAGATATGATAGATCTCTGGAGAAAATGTAATGGAGACAGAAAGGAATACACTTTCTTTTCAGCAGTTCATGGAACCTATACAAAAATTGACCATATATTAGGACATAAAAACCTCAAACTCAAATGTAGTAAGGCAGAAATAGTAAATGCATCCTTTTCAGACCACGATGCAATGAAAGTTACATTCAACAAAAAACCAGGGGGAAGTAGACCAAAAAATAATTGGAAACTAAATAATCTCATACTAAAGAATGATTGGGTGAAACAGCAAATCATAGACATAATTAATAACTTCACCCAAGAAAACGATAATAATGAGACATCATACCAAAATGTATGGGATGCAGCCAAAGCGGTAATAAGGGGAAATTTCATATCTCTAGAGGCCTATTTGTATAAAATAGAGAAAGAGAAGGTCAATGAATTGGGTTTGCAATTAAAAATGCTAGAAAAGGAACAAATTAAAAACCCCCAGTCAAACACTAAACTTGAAATTCTAAAAATAAAAGGTGAGATCAATAAAATTGAAAGTAAAAAAACTATTGAATTGATTAATAAAACTAAGAGTTGGTTCTATGAAAAAACCAACAAAATAGACAAACCCTTAGTAAATCTGATTAAAAAAAGGAAAGAGGAAAATCAAATTGTTAGTCTTAAAAATGAAAAGGGAGAACTCACCACTAACGAAGAGGAAATTAGAGCAATAATTAGGAGTTACTTTGCCCAACTTTATGCCAATAAATTCGACAACTTAAATGAAATAGAAAAATACCTCCAAAAATACAGCTTGCCCAAACTAACAGAGGAAGAAGTAAATATCCTAAACAGTCCCATCTCAGAAAAAGAAATAGAACAAACTATCAATCAACTCCCTAAGAAAAAATCCCCAGGACCAGATGGATTTACATGTGAATTCTACCAAACATTTAAAGAACAATTAACTCCAATGTTATATAAACTATTTGAAAAAATAGGGATTGAAGGAGTCCTACCAAACTCCTTTTATGACACAGACATGGTACTGATACCTAAACCAGGTAGGCTGAAAACAGAGAAAGAAAATTATAGACCAATCTCCCTAATGAATATTGATGCTAAAATCTTAAATAAAATATTAGCAAAAAGATTACAGAAAATCGTCACCAGGATAATACACTATGACCAAGTAGGATTTATACCAGGAATGCAGGGCTGGTTCAATATTAGGAAAACTATTAGCATAATTGACTATATCAATAACCAAACAAACAAAAACCACTTGATCATCTCAATAGATGCAGAAAAAGCATTTGATAAAATCCAACATCCATTCCTAATAAAAACACTTGAGAGCATAGGAATAAATGGACTTTTCCTTAAAATAGTCAGGAGCATATATTTAAAACCATCAGTAAGCATCATATGCAATGGGGAAAAACTGGAACCTTTCCCAGTAAGATCTGGAGTGAAGCAAGGTTGCCCACTATCACCATTATTATTTAATATCGTATTAGAAACACTAGCCTCGGCAATAAGAGTCGAGAAAGATATTAAAGGAATTAGAGTAGGCAATGAGGAAACCAAACTATCACTCTTTGCAGATGATATGATGGTATACCTAGAGAACCCCAGAGATTCTACCAAAAAGCTATTGGAAATAATTCATAATTTTAGCAAAGTAGCTGGCTACAAAATAAATCCCCATAAATCCTCAGCATTTTTATACATCACCAACAAAACCCAACAGCAAGAGATACAAAGAGAAATTCCATTCAGAATAACTGTTGATACCATAAAATATTTGGGAATCTATCTACCAAAGGAAAGTCAGGAATTATATGAGCAAAATTATAAAAAAGTCTCCACACAAATAAAGTCAGACTTAAATAATTGGAAAAATATTAAGTGCTCTTGGATCGGCCGAGCGAACATAATAAAGATGACAATACTCCCTAAACTAATCTATTTATTTAGTGCTATACCAATCAGACTTCCAAGAAAATATTTTATTGATCTAGAAAAAATAACAACAAAATTCATATGGAACAATAAAAAGTCGAGAATCTCAAGGGAATTAATGAAAAAAAAATCAAATGAAGGTGGCCTAGCTGTAACTGATCTAAAATTATATTATAAAGCAGCAGTCACCAAAACCATTTGGTATTGGCTAAGAAATAGATTAGTGGATCAGTGGAAAAGGCTAGGCTCACAAGACAGAATAGTCAATTATAGCAATCTAGTGTTTGACAAACCCAAAGCCCCTAACTTCTGGGAAAAGAATTCATTATTTGATAAAAACTGCTGGGATAATTGGAAATTAGTATGGCAGAAATTAGGCATGGACCCACACTTAACACCATATACCAAGATAAGATCAAAATGGGTCTATGACCTAGGCATAAAGAACGAGATTATAAATAAATTAGAGGAACATAGAATAGTTTATCTCTCAGACTTGTGGAGGAGAAAGAAATTTGTGACCAAAGATGAACTAGAGACCATTACTGATCACAAAATAGAAAATTTTGATTACATCAAATTAAAAAGCTTTTGTACAAATAAAACTAATGCAAACAAGATTAGAAGGGAAGCAACAAACTGGGAAAACATTTTCACAGTTAAAGGTTCTGATAAAGGCCTCATTTCCAAAATATATAGAGAACTGACTCAAATTAATAAGAAATCAAGCCATTCTCCAACTGATAAATGGTCAAAGTATATGAACAGACAATTTTCAGAGGATGAATTTGAAACTATTACCACTCGTATGAAAGAGTGTTCCAAATCATTATTGATCAGAGAAATGCAAATTAAGACAACTCTGAGATACCACTACACACCTGTCAGATTGGCTAAGATGACAGGAAAAAATAATGATGAATGTTGGAGGGGATGCGGGAAAACTGGGACACTAATGCATTGTTGGTGGAGTTGTGAACGAATCCAACCATTCTGGAGAGCAATCTGGAATTATGCCCAAAAAGTTATCAAATTGTGCATACCCTTTGATCCAGCAGTGTTTCTATTGGGCTTATATCCCAAAGAAATACTAAAGAAGGGAAAGGGACCTGTATGTGCCAAAATGTTTGTAGCAGCCCTGTTTGTAGTGGCCAGAAACTGGAAAATGAATGGATGCCCATCAATTGGAGAATGGCTGGGTAAATTGTGGTATATGAATGTTATGGAATATTATTGTTCTGTAAGAAATGACCAGCAGGATGAATACAGAGAGGACTGGCGAGACTTACATGAACTGATGCTAAGTGAAATGAGCAGAACCAGGAGATCATTATACACTTCGACAACGATATTGTATGAGGACATATTTTGATGGAAGTGGATTTCTTTGACAAAGAGACCTGAGTTTCAATTGATAAATGACGGACAAAAGCAGCTACATCCAAAGAAAGAACACTGGGAAACGAATGTGAACTATCTGCATTTTTGTTTTTCTTCCCAGGTTATTTATACCTTCTGAATCCAATTCTCCCTACGCAACAAGAGAACTGTTCGGTTCTGCAAACATATATTGTATCTAGGATATACTGCAACATATCCAACATATAAAGGACTGCTTGCCATCTAGGGGAGGGGGTGGAGGGAGGGAGGGGAAAAAAAATCGGAGCAGAAAAGAGTGTCAATATAAAGTAATTATTAAATAAAAAATTAAAAAAAAAAAGAAGCCCTCTTTAAACTTTCATTCTCTATAATCCTGGACAAGTAGTCTACTTTTAAAATCTCAAACTGCAAAATAAGGAAGCAATAATTATACAACTTCCATACTCCTTTCTTCCCATTTTAAGATTTAAGATCCCATTATCCCAATTGTTGAAAAATTGGGAGCAAAAAAATCTAAAGAAGGAAAAGTTGCTGGCATATGTAGCCTTGCTAATGCTCCCAGTGGAAAGTGACATGAGACCAGAATGGAAGAAAAAACATAGACTATTTAAAAATCCACCCACCCAGTAGTTGAGCCACATTGAAAATCAATAAGGCAGAGAGGCAGAGAGATCTTAGTGCCGACCTGATACCTGTCTGGGCCTTTAAAACTGGGAGACCTTTGAAGTTGCAGACGACCAATAAAAACACAGCTGGTCCTCACAGCTTAAACATCCCCAGTGCTGGTGGGTTGTTTTTTTTTTTTACCACTAGTATTGCAGCAGCCAAACCACTGATCTCTGGAATGTTTGGTCATCACTGCCTTGGCCAATAGCCGAGAGTCCATCCAATAAGCCGGGACAATGGCTCATGGCCAGACACTCCATGACCTGTGAATGACTGCACTGTGAAAGTTTGGAATAACAATATATTGGCTGTGGCGGGCTTTACTGTAGGGCAGAATCCTGTGTAAGCTGACACTGAGAGCCACATCCATTGCATTTACCTTATTAAAGTTCCTCCAATGTCTCATTTTAAGGTAATTTTATCTTTAATACAGCTCCAACTCTTAGCCCCCTAAGAGAGAATCAATGTCCCAGGGTAATAAGAAATTCTGTCATTTGAGTAAAATTTGTCATCTATTTTCCATTTTATACCTACTTCTGGGAGGTTGGTTGGGCTGGATTTATTCTCCCCATGAAAAGAAGGGAAACTAAGGTACAGCGTTTTGTCTAAGTCACATGTCACTGGTATGATTTATCACCCAAGTCAGAAGCTGAGCTGATATTAGAATCTATAAGAAGCCTGATTTCCACCCAAAGATACTGACTTCTAGGCACAATGGCTACCCTGCTATGGCTTACTATAATCTAAAGATGGTAGGGTTTCTTTAGTTGGGTCTCCTACTTTCTGGCTATTATCCACAAGAAATTCTGACTTTGCCAATGACTGAGACATTCATTCAATAAGCTTTAAAGGAACATCAAGTGAGCAGTTAGGTAGTACAGTGGTTATAGCACCAGCCCTAGGGTCAGGAAGACTTGAATCAGAATCTGGCTTCAGATAGTCATTATCTGTGGGCCCTGGGCCTCTCTGATTACAGAGAGGGAGAGACAGACAGACAGACAGAGACACAGACACAGACACACAGAGAGAGAGACAGAGACAGAGAGAGAGAGAGACACACACACAGAAAGACATAGAGAGAGACAGAGAGAGAGAGAGAGACAGAGACACAGACGCAGACACAGGGAGTGAGGGAGAATGAGAAAAAGAGACAGAAAGGATAAAGAAGTATCCAATGTATGTCTGTGATTACAAGGAAAATACAAAAATAAGATGTGGGAAATCCCAGCCCAGTTATTAGAACACACAAGGCATACTAGACAGTGACGTTCAGAGAGAAAAATGCTAGATTCAGGATGAGAGGTTGTTCAGCCATTTCAGTCATATCCAACTCATAGTGACCCCATTTGAAGTTTTCTTGACAAGGATATTGGAATAGTTTGCCATTTCCTTCTCCAGTTCATTTTACATATTAGGAAACTGAGGCAAACAAGATTAAGTGACTTAGCCAAGTTCACACAGAAAGCATTTGAGATCATATTTGAATTCGGTTGTTCCTGACTCCAGATCCAGTTTTTATCCCACCTAGCTAAATGGGAGGACCATTATTCAAAATCTAAATCTACTTAGAGCCAAGTTAGCCTATTGGGTAGGAACAGCATTTAAATATAAATATAAATATATATGACAATATCAGAAAGTGAAGAAAATATATTTGGCAAGAGGAAGACAAAACAATAATAGCAAAAAGAATGGAAATAGAAGAATGATTTTTCTGTAGGTGGTAAGGAAGCCATCCTCAGGATGTGAGTGGTTTGGGAGATTAGAATTTGAACTTCCATGCTAGGTAGGACTCCAATGACAGAACAGATATGGAGAATAAGAGCAACAGAATCCACTTTAACCAATATTGTATCTATTCATTGTTTTGAATCAACTTTGATCAACCTTACCTTTTGAACAACATATGACAATAGCAAATTATCTCCTAAGACTTTCTATTCTTTTTATCTGTAAAGTGAGAGCTAGACTAAATAAAGTATTTCCATCTGAATTGTGCAATAGGAGAGAAAGAGGATAAGAGAGAAAGAGATGGCATGAAGTGCATCTGGACTTGAGTTAATATCAGCAGACAGGGAATTGTTTGGACATCCATAGGCCAAAGTCTTGTTTAAGTTTAGCTTATCAACTAAAAATCACTTATTTGTTTTGAGCACTATCTCCTTAAGAACAGTAGCAAGTCAGAGTGGGGGAGGAAGATGAGACTCCATGCATGCCTTGTTCTCTTATGGTTTATTTTCATATCCTCACTCAAGCTTTCTTCTCTGGCCTTTTAGCTTAATATTACCCCCTTTTCAGGGCTCAGCTAAAAAGCCCTTCCTCCACAAAACCCACAGTGATTTTCCCCAGTCCACCACCTAGAATCCACACTGTCTGGGCCATTATTTAGGCATACAGGAGATATTACTTTGTCTTGTTCCATATGTGTAACCAAGATTGTAAGCTCGTTGAGGGCAGAGTATTTCCTTCTAGCTTCCTCACCATCTAGTACCCCTCAAACATTTATTGATCCAGACATAAATCTTGAGGTTAACTACAGTTAAAAGGCCTCTATTTTCCAATACAGCCATGAAAGGGAAGCCAGGATGCTGAAACAGAGAAATGTTAATAAGAAATTCAGTAATGTCAGAGACCTAATAGGAGGCAAAGTCGCCTGCCTCAGTCCAGTCTCTATGCTTGTTGCTTTCACACTTTCATCTCCCAAGTCGTACTAATTTCGGCATTTTCCAACTTATCTGACAAGGTACTTCCTGTGCAGGAAATAAATGTGTCAAATGATTTCTAGATTTAAAGTGACAGATCACAGTGGGTTTCTGGGCAGCAGGGGTGCTAGTCTCATAAAAAGTAGGCAGCCTTTATTACTTTAAGGAGGGGGAGAGAAAAAAAAGAAAAAAGAAAAAGGGAGAGGAGGGGAAGGAAGGCTAGAATTTCTCTGGTTTTACTCGGGGTAATCTCCTTAGCAGCCACCCTGCCCCTCTGGTGCCTGCATCTTGAAAAGTACAAAGTCTGGAAAAATGGCTCACCTTCTGTGAAAAACTACTGTGTACTCTTCTCCTTTGTAATGGAGGCTGAAAAAAAAGAAATAAACCTCAAAAACCATCTTGAAAAAATCAAAAAAGCAGACTCACTGATAATTGAAGCTGGCAAGGGCAATAGAAACATTGTTATGGGTGTTCCAGCCACCCCAGCACCAATTAACCCAGAGGGGATAGGAGGGAGATGCAAGGAAGGGGTCAGGGCAGTACAGTCTCCTGAAAAACCAACTCTGGGATTGGGGGCTTAAGTGTACAGATATCCCAGTTTCCCCAAACTGATCTGAAAACCAGGTTTGAGTAGAGAGGTTTGGATGGAGTGTGTGTCTGTTCAGCTAGACAGGCTCCTAATGAGCTTTAAGATGGGGAATTGGTGGGGGGAGCCTGAGTCCTTCTTGCCATCTCTGCCCATTCTGTGATCCCAAAATGAATCCAAGCTACTCTCCCAAAGGCAGCAGTTCAGAAAGCCACCTTCTCAGCTCCTGCCCACCCCCCACCTGCCCTCCCACCCTTTACACACACATCCTTCTGCTTGCTCAGCTTGATTTGAGTGTCAGATTACTTCTTGGCCCCTTATGTCCTGACTCAAACTCAATACTGACGCCGGGGGCAGGATGCTCAGATAGAAGGGCGCCAGGGACAGGCCTGGCTGCTGGCATTCTCCAGCAGGAGCAGGGAGAAATGGGCAAGGCACAGTGGCCCAGGCCAGTATTTGTGCAGAGGAACCCGGACCTAAATTTTACTATTTGCCATTTACTATTCTGAGGGGGAAAACAAATTTAAAACACCTGGAAATTTACGTCTCTGATGGGTCAAGTTGCAATGTGCTATAATTTAAATGACCCAGTCTGTATACTTCAAAGGGATCTCTCCTCCAGGAAGCTGGGGAAAGGGGGTTGGGGGGCTGCTTTTGTTTCATAGAGCCTGGCAGTCAAGTGATGTCTGAACAATTCACCTGCTTCTTCGGGCTCCTTCCAAAGATGCCATCGCAACTGCCAGAGAAAGCAAGAGTCCAAGTGAGCTCAGTCCCCTAGGGAGCCACTGGGACCAGCAGCCAGCACTTCTCAGGGGGAGGGGACGTGAATGAGGTTAGGTCAGTGAAAGCTGTCCCCCACAGGGAGCATGAGAATGTCACTGTACAGCTCTAAGGAAGACAGAATAGACATCTCTAGCCTCAAGTCCCCCCACCAAATCCCCCCACCATTGTCAAAGAAGACTTCCATTCTTGCCAGGAAAGGAGCAGGAAATTGGAGCCAGAATTTGGATATTTTTTCTCCTCTCAGAGAGCATACGCAGTTAGAATTTTTACATGCATATATACATGCATGTATACACATGTATATGTGGATATATGTATATATTTATACATACATATATATATACATATGCATATATATAATATATGTATAAATGTGTAAGTATATACTGATAAATGTTCTCTCAAATATTGTTAGTCTAGGGTGTGTGATTTTCAGTTTCAAGCTAACTTCTGATCATTGTTTCATTTATGAGGAAAGCAGAACCCCAGATTTTATATCCAAGTCTTGGCTGCTTTCCCACTGAATGCCAGTTTCACAATGAACACACATTTTAGATGGCCAAAAAGCCCATTTATCCAACTTAACAGTAAAAATAGAATTCAGAAAAAGTAGACACAAGAGAACATATGGGAGGTAATTCAGTTCAACCAAGAGAGAGGATGCTAGATGTCACCTAGGGGGGAGTTCTGCAAAGTCTCTAATACTGCAAGGCAGGGCTATGGGTATGATGGACATGGCCAGCTCTCCTCATGGCAGTTTCTCCCCAGAATCTTTTCTTCAGCAACCTGAAGTGAGATCAGCATCATCCATCTTGACTCACAAAACCATAAGCCAAAAATGCCTAAAGCATCTGCAGCCCCTAGAGAGACTAGAAGTGACCCCTAGCACAGTCCTCCCCCTGCACTCACTCTGCCCCCCTCCTCACACAGGTATGGGTCATCCCTGATAATTGGAAAAACCTCTTTGCTTTTGCAATTATCTCATCTCACCCTTACAAGCAGCCCTTGGAAGCTTCCCTGGAGGATGGATTTGTTTTTTACAATGAGGAAAACTGAGGGTCAGAGACATTGTGATTTGTCTAGTGATCACACAGGAAGTTAGCAGTGGAACTAAAGTTAGAACTCAGTTCTAGTACTCCAGTAACAAAGGGATGAAACCTGGACCTGAAGTCAGAAAGATGGGAATTCAAATCCCACCCTAGCCATTTTCTTATTGCAGATTGTAGTCTTGAGATAGTTATTAAACTCTTGAGTCTCAGCTTCCGAATCTGTAAAATGCAGATCATAATAAGACTCACTTCACAGGGTTGTGGTGACAATTAAGTGACAGAATGGATTATAGGATTATAAATTTAGGGGCTAAGAGGAAGGAATCTTAGAGACCTTCAGTCCAACCCCTTTTGTAGTAGTTTATAAACAATCTCAGAAAGTTTAAGGAACTTACCTGGGATCACCAAACTAAGAAGGACCTGAAAAAGTCTAAATCCTTTCTGAACCTACAACTTCCTGCCCCAAAGTCAGTATCCTGGTCATTATGCCAGGCTATTTTGCATAGGATTTTGCAAATCGTAAAGAACTATATGAACTTGAATAATGTTGGTGCTATGCTCTTTCCATTAATCTTCTCTGAAGTGCCTCATATGCCCTCCCCTCCCCTTCTCCCATTGGTAATGCCCGTCCTTGAAAAGAAGGACTTGTGTAAGGGCTATCAAACTACACATGCCCTTTGATCCAGAAGTTAAGAGATCTTAAAGGAGGGAAAGGGACCCACATGTGCAAAAATCTTGTAGCAACATTTTTGGTAGTGGCTAGAAACTGGAAACTCAGTGGATGCCCATCAGTGGGAGAATGGCTTAATAAGTTAGATATATGAATGTTATGGAACATTATTGTTCTATAAGAAATGATCAGTAGGATGATTTCAGAAAAGCCTGGAGAGATTTACATCAACCGATGCTGAGTGAAATGAGGAGAACCAGGAGATCATTGTATATGGCAACAACAAGATTATATGATGATCAACTCTTATGGAAGTAGCTCTTTTCAACAATGAAATGATTCAGATCAATTCAATAATCTTGTGATGAAGACAAGCATCTACACCCAGAGAGAGGACTGTGGGAACTGAGTGTAGATCACAACATAGCATTTTCACTCTTTTTGTTGTTATTTGCTTGCATTTATTTTCTTTCTCATTTTTTTTCTTTTTGATTTTATTTTTCTTGTGCAGCAAGATAATTGTATAAATATGTATGTATATGTTTAATATTTATATTGGATTACTTGTCATTTAAGGGAGGGAGGGAGGAGAGTGGAAGGGAATAACTGGAACACAAGGTTTTACAAGGGTTAATGTTGAAAAATTATCCATGCATATGCTTTGAAAATTAAAAGATTTTAATAAAAAAGAGAGACTTTTGTACACAGCCTAATAAGTTGTCAATTGTAGAATATTGCCATAGGCAGCTTTAAAAACACTCTTTGCTGCTCATCTCCTCTCAGAGAAGAAGAAATTTTCTTATTTTTTTAAAGCCAACATAATCACTTGTCAAACTAAGAAAGGCTTCCCAGAGTATTTCTACTTTTCAGTCTTGTGGTTGCTCCTGCTGCTATCTCAGACTAATCATCATAAAAGACAATTAGATCAGATTGTAGTATAAAGAAGAAAAAGTGTTGTCAAGGGATCTTGGGTTCTTAACATCCCAAATCTGTCATTAAGCTACATGTTGCATTCATTATGTAATCTTGGGCAAATATAATTTCTGTGAGTCAGTTTATTGATTGATTGAGCTATAGGGAAAAGACTTCTAAAGATCATTCCTCTGTTCTCAGGCAAATGACTTTGGATCAACCCAGGAATATTTTTATCAGAGCCCTAACTAGGAATTCCAGTACCTGGGACAAATTCAGGTGAGCAGATAGGAAGTGGCATCTAAATTATGACCACATAAAATTTTTTTATGGTTAAAATAAACTCTAGATAGAGGGACTTGGTAGTTGAGGAAATTGAGGATCTAGAACCAGAAGGTCATAGTTCTTGAAGAAGGTTGGGATTGGGGTAAAGAAGACTAAGAGGTAGAAAATGAACTTCTTATGGAAAAGGGAGAGTGGTCTGAAGGCCCATAGAAAACAACAATTGGAATAGGATAGAATGAACTTTAAAAGAAGAAGGATGGGGTACAGTGGCAGCAAGAGGGTCTGAAAGTGTCATTGGGAAGCAAGGAATGTGCCAATTATTTCTCTCACTCCTATATTTCAGTATATGTAATGGAAAGAGAAATTAGCTTTAGAAATGGCACCAAGAAATATCTTGTCTTTGGGACAAAATTAGATTTCAGTGAATATAATGTGATGGCAGGAATGTGGAAGGGTGCATTAACAACAAGGAGAGTTCCCGTTCCAAGACTTTCAAAATCTTGTAGAAAGAGAAGGTGCAAGAAAATAGAGAGTTAGAGAGAGCTAAGGTTTATGCTAGATCCAGGTGTTGGGAGAAGTAGCAAGGAAAGGAGTTTCAAGGATGAACAAAAAGGCAAAGCACTATATTCCTTAGCCTTGACATATAACAGTTGCTTCATTTTCTTCCTTTTTTCCTTCTCCTCTGCTTCTTCCCTAGTTTCTAATTTCCAGTCTTTTTCATTTCTCTCTCATTTTCCCAGGATTATCTTCCCTCTATATGCCAGCAAATATTGAGGTTGGAAGGTGGGATGAAACTGAAATGGTACAGTTTTACAAAGAGACAAAGTAGTCCATCCCATTCTCCTCTTCCCAAAATCTTTGAGGACAATGACTCAATTTTCTGTCCCACCTTTTACTCCAACCCCCAGAAAGGTCATAGAAGTCAGAAACAACTAAGGGAGAAACGAGTTTAGGAGAGAGACTTCAATTATGTGAAAGATACTAGAGTACTCAGGAAGCATACTTCCCAGGTACTAGAAGAGAGACGATATCAGACAGTGAAGTTCTCCTTGACCAATCTGGTACTGAGGACAGAGACTTGCTTGGAAAATGCAATGAGAAGAATATTTCTGACTTTTGTTTGTTATACTTCCAAGAGATCAGAGATCTATAGGCAACATATGATGGCAGAAAATGAAGAGGAATTAAGTAACCTCTTGATGAGGGTAAAGAGGAGTGTGTAAAAGCTGATTTGAAACATCAAAAAACTCTAAGTCTTGTCAACTGGTCCCATCACTTTCTGGCAAATAGAGGGAGAAGTGGAAATAGTGCCAGATTGTATATTCTTGGGCTCAAAGATCACTGCAGACAGCAACTGTAGCCATGAAAGGAAAAGCTAAGTTCTTTGAGAGGAAAACTGTAGAAAATCTGGACCTCATCCTAAAAAGCAGAAACATCACCTTGCCAACAAAGGTCAAAGCTATGTTTTTTCCTGTAGCAGTATATGATTGTGAGAGTTGGGTTAAAAGGAAAGCTGAGCACACAGAATTGATGCTTTTGAATTCTGGTGCTGAAAAAGAATTTTTAGAGTTCCTTAAATAGCAAGATTAAATCAGTCAGTATTTGAAGAACTTAATTCACAGGAAATTATTCCCTAGAATCATTCAAATACATTGAAGCGGAAGCTTAAATACTTTGGTTACATAATGAGAGGATGGGACTCAATGAAAAATCCCCTCATGTCAGAAAAGATTGAAGGCAAAAAGAAAAGGGGATGGATGGCAGGAGATAAGATGGACAGGATTTTGAAGATAACCTGAGCTGCTGCTGGAAGTTATTCAAGTTAGGAGGATTGACTTGAGGGAAGGGGGAAATGTCAAGTTCTCCCTGAATTACTGCATAAAAAGAAGACAATATTTTTTAATCCCTACTATATGCTTAGCAGGCTGAAAAGAGTTCTGATCTTTTAGTTAAAAGAGTCAGGTTCAAATCCCAGCATCACCATTTACTATAGAATGAATACATATATACCTACATATGTCTGAATATGGATGTGTATGAGTGTATTTATAGATATATATTAATTTGGTGTATATATATATATATTCAGTTATTCAATATATATTAAGTGCCAATTATATGCCAAGCACATAAATAAAATTTTAAATAATAATGTTAAACTTAGTTTATATATTTGTATATGTATAATATATATAATTTGTAATATAAATTTGAGTATTGAAAGAGTAATATATTTGTATACTAATAATCTAACAATCTATGAAGCCTTTCCTTTTATATCATTTTATTTGATCTTCACAACCACCTTTCTAAATAGGTTGTATAAGTATTATTGTACCATTTTTCAGAAGAAAAAACTGAGAAAGGTTTAAATGGTTTTCATAGAGTCACAGGAGCTAGTCAGTATAAAAATCCAAATTTTCTTCCTCTTAATCCAAGACCCTTCTCATCAGGCTATGCTGCTTCAAATCCTCCTCCCCCCCACTTCAATGCCTTCTTCCCAAACAGATTTATATCATTATTTTGCTCAGAAAACCCTTCTTTTGTTGAATTAAGTGATTGAAATTATTTATTTATCTCCTACTAGGTACCCAGAGCATGTAAGGATCAGCTAAAATTCAGTCTCTGTCTAAATCATTAAAAATTCCAAATGGTTGGCCAAGGGTTGCTGAGTTCCTATCTGAGAGCCCCAGATAATGCCTCAAATGAGGATCTGGATGGGTTGTTAGCTGTTGAAATGACCAATTTCTCAGAGATCACTGCAATTAAACCTCATGTTCAATGGCTTACAACACCAGCACTGAGATTTCAGAAACGGAGCATCTGCAGCACAGCTGGAGCAGCTGTGTTGGAAAATCAATCATTGCCCTGGCAACTGTGTAACTGATGGTCCATCAATCAGAAACACAAGGCATTTATAAAACACATAAATGTGCCTGCAGATCTGCAAATGCAATAGGGAACTGAGGGCCTGAGAAGCTTGGGAGAGAAAGCAACTTGAAAGGCCCCTTGGAGGGGGGGATCACAGATGGGTGCCCCCAGCAGAATAGCCCAAGGGGTGGCAGATGTGACATCTTAGGGAAGGCAGAGCCCCAGGCAAAGTACCTATGACAAACCATCTTCCAACTTGAGGTATTTTTTTATCAGTTGTCTGTCCCTCATGCCTGGAATTCTCTCATTTGCTCCTCCTGTCTTAGGTTCCTTCAAATCTCAGCTACAGTCCTATCTCCTACAAGAGGCCTTTTCCAGTCCTTAAATTGTAGGGCCTTCCGTCTGAATCTATTTTCAGATCATTCTGCACATCTCCTGTTTGCACATAATTGTTTCAGGTTCTCTCCTCTATTCCATTCTTTTTTCCCTTGAGATAGGCTTTTTGCCTAACTTTATATCTGCAGAACTTAGCATAATGCCTGGCACATAGTTGAGTTACTAAGTTATTGTGTACTGTGCCTCAAATAAAGAGTTCACCTCCCCATCTTTAGGGACTAAGAGTACCTAAAAGTTTGCACTTGAAGATGCTCTCCTACATTTTATTGGTTCAATTATCTTTAAGTTCCGCTCTCTACAAACATTTTGATGAATTGGATGCTTCTGAGATCTTGTAAGAGGATAATAGAGAAACAGAGGAACAAAAAGAGAATATGAAAGGAAGCATTTTGGTTTTCCTGACTCAAACTATAAAAGAGAAACTTTTTTCTACTTAGGAATTCTATGTGGCTTAAAAAAAAATGGAGATACAATGAATGTCCTCTTTTCCTTTCAGGACATAATGAGAGGATGCTTGGAAAAGAACTATTTGTCTTGATAACATTGGGAATCACAGAAAGGGTGTGGTCACAGAAAGGTCATTCATTCACTCTCATAGCAATTTTATCCACCTTGCCCCATCCCATATGCATGGTGGGAGGGGAAAGGGAAGGAAAATTAAGAAATGTTTAGTTTTTCCCCATAGTTTTTTCCTATTTTTACTTTTTTTTGGGGGGGGGGTGTCATGTTGCTAATCCAGATGTCTTCCTAGATAGTAATAGCCAGATCACTACTTAGAGAATAAATTCCCCAGGCATAGCCCTTTAAGTATAACTCCAAAAATAGCATAGTTTTTATAAGCTTTAAGCTTTATACAAGGTGTCCCAAAAGTCTTAGGGCACTTTTAAGCTTTAATAGCTTACAAGGTGTCCCAAAAGTCTCAGAGCATTTTAAAGCTTTAATAGCATACAAGGTGTCCCAAAAGTCTTAGGGCACTTTCAAGCTTTAATAGTATACAATAGTGTACTTCAGAGTTAAGGTCTCTGGACAGTATCACAGTAATACAAGAACAGTCAGGAAATCACTAGTGAAATGCAGCTGTTAAGTCGCGTGATATATGCTGTGATGAGTCCTGAAAACACAACAGAAGCATATCACAGGGAACGTACCTCAGGTCTTCAGCATTTAGGACCTTCTTTCTCAAAGTCTCCATTTTAAGCCTTTTAAATTTTAAACATTGAACAAGAATTTATTAGGTACCTACTATGTGCCAAGCACTTTGCTAAGTGCCTTGGACAAAGAAAAGCAAAAACAGTTCTTGCACTCAAGCAATTTACAAACTAAAGTACTATCTAACCACCTCTTTAGTTCAACTCAGTTATTATCCAATGAATCCAAATATTTTATATTTCTCTTAGAAAACTACCATCGAACAATCAACTAAAATTGCTTAGCAACTATTTTTATTCGTATCCATTTAAACATGCCCTATGTATTATATCGTAACAGCTAGGTGGCGCCATAGTGCATAGAATGCTTTGCTTAGAGTCAGGAAAACTCATCTTTCTGAGTTCAAATCTGACCTCAGACACTTCCTAGCTGTGTGACCCTGTGCAATCCTTAACCCTGTTTGCCTCAGTTTCCTTATCTGTAAAGTAAACTGGAGGAGAAAATGGCAAACTTTTCCAGTATCTTTGCCATAAAAACCCCAAAATGGAATCAGTCAGACATGAGTGAACAGCCACCAAGTAGCATAACATTTTTTGGTCTCACTTTAAATGCCCATCTTTGCCTTTATTCTCATTCACTTTTCCTTATATTTTCATAGTTAGAGCATGCTCTATTTTTCTGGTTATACTTTTTTCTTTTCCATTGTTTTAAAACTTGTTTTCAGATTTTTTTGTATTAATTGCATTCTAATATTCCATTTCAGTAATATGCTACAAATTATTTAGCCACTTTCCTACTGGAGAGCTTTACATATTGTTAGACATTTAGGTGCTTCCAGTTTGAAAAATCTTTTTTTTTTTCAAATTCTCATAATGCTGCCATGAAAATCTGTTAACAGGTTTTTGTTTTGTTTTTTTCTTTTGTCTTGATAATATTGGGAATCACAGAAAGGGTGTGGGGAGGAGACATTTACAACAATGGAATTATTAGGTAACTTCCCTTACATGCTTTCTAAAAAGATTCCATGAATTTGCAATTCTTCCAATAATAAATATAGATATCTTTCTGCAAATCAAAAAGTCAAGTCAACATATTTATTACACGCCTATGTCCCAGGCACAGTAAAAATTCAACCTAATTGGAGGAGACAAGATTAAAAAATAAAAATACCTATGTATAAACAAAATGTTTATAGAGTAATTTGGATAATCTCAAAGGGAAGATTCTTCCATTAGGGAAGAGTGGGAAAGGCTTCTTGGAGAGTGAAGAGTGGAATTTTAGCTGAGACTTTAAAAGAAACTATGAAAGTCAGAAGCTTAAGACAAGGAGGAAGAGATTCCCTACTGGTCCTGAATTTTGTTACTTTTTATTAATATTTTTGCATATTTAATGAACATGAGATGATACCTCAAAGTTGTTTTAATTTTTATTGCTTCATTATTGACTTTAAGTATTTTTTAATGTATTGACATCAATTTTTGTTTTCTCTTTCAAAATTAGCTGTTATGGTATATGAATATGATGAAATACTATTGTGTCATAAGATATGATGGAGGGGATGATCTCAGAAAAATCTGGGAAGCCTTATTTGAATTGATGCAGAGCACACTGAGTTGAACACAACTAATGTGGAAAAGTGTTTTGCATTTTTTCCCTTTTTGTACTGTTTTGTTTTTCTTAACTTCTCAACGGAGAAAGGGAGGTGAGGAGAGGAAAAAATCTAAACTAAGAATAAACTAAAATTGAATTTTAAAAAATTCATTTAATTTTTAAAAAAAAGAAAAATGTTCATATCCTTTCATATCCATCGTAGACTAGGAGTTGCCATTTTGATTTTTTTACAATTTCTTGTCCCAAGTTTTTCATGATATCTCTGCTATATTATCTTTCCCTCTGAATTATCCATCAACAACTTCCTCAGGAAAAAAAAAAAAAGCCTGGGCAGAATGGACTATGGGTCTGACCTAGTGTGGCATTTCTGATATTTCATTCTCCTGTGGGTTACCTAGGGGTGATAAATTTCCAGTCTTCACATTTCACAGAGAAATAAGCTAAGGTACTTAATAAATGTTTACTGAATGAATTAATGGATGGAAACTTGAAATCTTGAGATTTGATGGTAGCTAAAATGAAATAATCCATCATTCAATCAACAAGCATTTTTAATGTCCACTTGGTGCCTTTGGCAGCATGAAAGTTTTTA
Organism: Antechinus flavipes; assembly: GCF_016432865.1. NCBI lineage: Eukaryota > Metazoa > Chordata > Mammalia > Dasyuromorphia > Dasyuridae > Antechinus > Antechinus flavipes. The sequence goes on from NC_067399.1 coordinate 90,739,197, forward strand.
AATTGAACTGTGAATAAATGTGACTGTGAACAAATTCTCCCTTTACCAGAGCAAAGATCTACTCCTCAGCTTGATATTAAAGACCCTCCTTCAGTTGTACCCCATCCTTGTCATTCCGGTCCCCTACAGAGTCTCTCCAATCCTTGGCACACACATTTTTTATTACTCCATCTCTTTATTCTCCTGATATACTTCCTTTTTGTTACTACATGAAGTTGTTGATAGGATCATAGAACTGGAAGGAACCTTAAACAATATTTAGTCCCATTCTCTTGCTCTATAGACAAGAAACCAGTGGGAAAGAAGATACATATTCAAGACCAGCACAATATGTCAAGGCCAAGATTTGAAACTAGATGTCCTGAATCCAAGACAAGATTGTTTCTACTACATTATAATCTAAGTTCACCAATTATTTCCTGCATGAATGAGCCAAATCACTTCTCTCTCTTTACCCTGGAAGCTCCTAGAGTAGGGGCAGAAGACTTATAATTGGAATCAGGAAAACCTGAATTCCAATCTTGCTTCCAAGGCTAACTTTGTTGAGCAAGTTACATAATCACTCTAAATTTTCTCATCTGTAAAATGAGAGTTGCATTATTGTTGTTCAATCATATCCGATTCTTCATTACTCCTTTTGAGATTTTCTTGGTTAAAGATACTGGACCAATTTACCATTTCCTTCTACAACTTGTTTTACAGATGAGGAAACTGAAGCAAATAGGATTAAATGACTTGCCCAGGGTCCCACAGCAAGGAAGTGTCTATGGCTATATTTGAACTCAGGTCTTCCTGACTCCAACCCACTTTACTACCTAGGGGCCTCTTCCCATTCATAATCCTATTATCCTAGGAAAAACAGTGCTTTTGTCCTTTGCCAAGTTCTCCCATTGAATCCTGGGACATCTCCAGCCATCCTGATCTATAACTTACCATTGGACCCAGATGGCTCTGGAAGAGAAGGTGAGACTGGTGACTTTGCACAACCCTCCCTAATTCAAATCCAATTTTCTTGCATGTCATAGCATCACCTCACCAATGTCCCATCATCTCTGAGAACAAAGGACAAGCAACAACAACAACTTTATGCAATGCAATATAACCCCCATCAATGTTTGCTGATAAATGTGATATGGTTATAACTTCTATTTCTCCACCAAAAAAAGGAATGAGGTTGTAACTAGAAGTAGAAACCAGATAGGATCTAAGCCAGAACAGTTAATGAAATCATATTCAATAGCTCAGAGACAAAGCTCCAAGAAAGAAATACCTTTGATTGCGCCCACATTCCTACTCATCCTCTTGAGGAGAAGGACCTCCTCCATTTCCTCTTCCCTCATTTCACATGTTCCCTACATGTTCTGAGCTGACAGTCCCTTCAAAAACAATAAGCCTAGAGCATCCAATATTTCTATGTGGCATTTGTGATGGATATGAAATCAAGAATTTATTTCTGTCACCAAAATAAACCCTGCTTTTCAAAGACGCTGGTAATTTAGAAGCCAGGGGATTTCTCCGCTTACTTCTGCCAATTGCCATTTTTTTTTCCTTCTGGCTTTTCCCACAGTAAATCACTCTGAGGGAAAACAAAATGTGAAATCAGGCTTTTCATATGCTGGGGACGGAAAGTGAAGGATCGTAGGAAAAAATGAAACCACTCTGGAGCTGCAAGTCCCAAGCTCCAGTCAAACTTTCCACTGAATCAAGACTTCGGCTTGCAACCCGAGAGGAGAAATTAAGTTGTAATATTCCAGCAAATAGTGGGAGCCAGTCATCGCTGTGATATGGACTTGTGGCCTAGATAACGAGGCTCTGCAGAAGCAAATTTAATTACCTGTCAGGAACTAAATAAAAGCTTTGCTTTATCTAATACTCCCTGTGTGCAGCATAACTATGGAAACAAGTCTGAAACTCAATTGATTTGTTATTTACAGGGTCCTAAAGAGTCGTTAAAAAGAAAAGTGGATGACTGAAAGTCTTTTTTGAAGTTTGATTTTTCTTTGATATGCTTTTTGTCTACTTTTTTTGCTAACTAAACCTGTAGCTGCCACCATCTCTGATCATTATCTTTAATTATAATTATGCTTACTAAAATAACTCATTTGAGTAGCTTACCTTGATCAAAAAAAAAAACTAAAACTAAAAATAGCTTTTAAAAATTCCCCAAGTGACCAACTGACTTGAAATGAGCTTAATCCTTTGCTCAGTAAGTTACCAGAAAGCAGAACCCAAGTCTTTCTGGCTTGGTAAGACCTGACTCATGAACTCCATGCTCCATTGTTACTGCCTTTGAAAACTTAACAATCTTCATGACATTCCCTCTTCTCTAGCCACATCAGAGAATAATTCATTTTATAGTCATTACCAAAAATCTAGTCTTATAACAATTATATAAGAAAGATTGGGTAAATGCTATTGTCCCCATTCCCAGATGAGAAAATCAAGGCTCAGTGATGATTATTATTCCAACTCTTGACTATTAGTATTCTTTCTTTTTCCTCATTGCCTTCATTCAAAAACATTTATATTTTATATTCCTTTGGATAGAGCACTATAGATAAAGATAAAATTCCCCATGTGGACAGAGAAAAAGGAAGGAAGGAAGGAAAGAAGGAAGGAAAGGAGAGAGAGAGGAAGGAAGGAAGGAAGGAAGGAAGGAAGGAAGGAAGGAAGGAAGGAAGGAAGGAAGGAAGGAAGGAAGGAAGGAAGAGGGAACAAAGAAGGGAGGGAGAGATGGAGAGAAAGAGGGAGGGAGAGAGGAGAGAGAGAAGGAAGGAAGGAAAGAGAAAAAGAAGGAAAGGAGGAAGGAAGAAAAGAAGGAAGGAAGGAAGGAAGGAAGGAAGGAAGGAAGGAAGGAAGGAAGGAAGGAAGGAAGGAAAGGAGGGAAAGAGGAAGGAAGGAAGGAGGAAGGAAGAAAAGAAGGAAGGAAGGAAAGGAGGAAAAGAGGAAGGGAGGGAGGGAAGAAGGAAGGAAAGGAGGAAAAGAGGAAGGAAGGAAGGAAGAAAGGAGGAAGGGAGGGAAGGAAGGAAGGATGGAAAGAGAGTGAGGAAGGGATGGAGAGAGAGAGGAAAGAAGAAAGAGAAAAAGGAAGGAAGGGAGGAAGGAAGGAAGGAAGAGAAGGAGGGAGGGAGGGAGGGAAAGAGGGAATAAAGAAGGGAGGGAGAGATGGAGAGAGAGAGGGAGGGAGAGAGGAGAGAGAGAAGGAAGAAAGGGAAAGAGAAAAAGAAGGAAAGGAGGAAGGAAGAAAAGAAGGAAGAGAGGGAGGGATGGAGAGAGAAGAAAGGAGGGAGGGAGAGAAGAAAGGAGGAAAAGAGGAAGGGAGGGAGGGAAGAAGGAAGGGAAGGGAAGAAGTAAGGAAGGATAGAAGGAAGGAAGGAAGGAAGGAAGGAAGGAAGGAAGGAAGGAAGGAAGGAAGGAAGAAGGAAGGAAGGAAGGAAGGAAGGAAGGAAGGAAGGAAGGAGGAAGGAAGGAAGGAAGGAAGGAAGGAAGGAAGGAAGGAAGGAAGGAAGGAAGGAAGAGGGAACAAAGAAGGGAGGGAGAGATGGAGAGAGAGAGGGAGGGAGAGAGGAGAGAGAGAAGGAAGGAAGGAAAGAGAAAAAGAAGGAAAGGAGGAAGGAAGAAAAGAAGGAAGAGAGGGAGGGATGGAGAGAGAGAGAAGGAAGGAAGGGAGGGAGAGAGGAGAGAGAGAGGAAGGAAGGAAAGAAGGAAGGAAGAAGGAAGGGAGGGAGGGAAAGAGGAAGGAAGGAAGAAGGAAGGAAGGAAGGAAGGAAGGAAGGAAGGAAGGAAGGAAGGAAGGAAGGAAGGAAGGAGGGAGGGAGGAGGGAGGGAGGGAGGGAGGGAGGGAGGGAGGGAGAGAAGGAGGGAGAAGCAAAATTATATAGAGTAGATGCTACTTCTACCATCTATCTTGGAGACTGAGGGCTAAATGGTTTTCTCTTCCCTACCTATTTTTTCCTTCAATGAAAAAAAAATGGGATGATTAATTCTTTTGTCCCACATAGTTTCATTTATGCTTTTTTGAAATAGCTCTCTGGAAAACCAGGCTTTGATAAGGCCCACAGGGATTTAAATGGGGCTACTTGACTATTCCTTAAACTCAAATCACTCTAAAGCTCACTGATTGGTCAATAATAGATCCCAGCCCCAAGCCTCACTTGGTCCCCATTAGGGTTTTGATAGTTCTGAATGTAAATAGTAATTGTTTCTGTTCTGGCCAGAAACTTGAGGGTCTTCCTCTTCTAGATTTTTTTCTTTATAGTCAGCAAACTGGGCCATTTTTTGCTTCCTTTAAACCACTGAATCACTGAATGGATGTTGCCTCAGAGAAATTGAGACCTGGGAAAGACTTTATCTTAAAAAAGACCAAGTTTTGCCCACTGTATCTGGGATCATCTACAGTCTTCCTAACCCAGGTTTTGCCTTTGGGCTCATATGACTTCGAAGAAGAGATAATTTGATGACTTTGGACAGATATATCTTACTTAAAACTAATTCACTTGCAAGTCAAGATATCACCCTCCTGATATGACTGGTTTTCTTCCATGACCAGGGATTAACAAATATTTATTCAACCACCCTAGGGTATTGTTAGTCACTGTCCAGATCACTTCTCCCCCAGTCATCCATTTCCCCATGGAATGGGAAATGTCATTGTTTTCTTCCCACTTTTCTTTTGATTTTGAACATAAGTGGTCATGACCTCTCTGACTTCTCAAGGAGGTAAGAACCCCAAAAAGAAGATGATCACGCCTTCCCTGACTGCTCAAAAAAGGAGTGAAAACATCATAAAAAGGAAATGATCACTCCCTTCCTGAAGTCTCAGGAAGGGAGATGAAAACACCAAAGGAAATCAAATCAGATTAGCAGATTTCTGAAGGGGTTCACTTGAAACAGGTATACATAAATGCATCAATATGGGAGGTATTACACATAATTACATAAATTACATAAGCACATAGTAACTCAGGCTAGTGATGTGATAAATAACAAATCAACATGAGGATTTATACATGTCCATAAGTCCTAGAAATAGTCCAAAAGGAATCCATTATCCATTAGTTCATGTGCCAGGAATCCGATAATTCCTGCAAGTTTTGAAGTCCTGAAATAGTCTCATCAACAATTTTTCATCTCAGGGAATCCAAGAATTCCTGCTGGTTTTGAAGTTCTGTAACAGTCTCATTATCACCCATGCTCTTTCAGTGTGAGATGTTTCTTAGATCTTCTCCTTTGTTTTGAGGTTTTTCTCCTTTTCTGTCTCTCTCCAGGTGCTCATTGCCACCCATCTGTTTCCTTCTCCATCTGTAGGAATACAAGCAAACCCTCTCTCCCAGGCAGTTAACCTATCTAGTCCCTTCTATTTACCACTTTGGGGATTTCTCTTCATTACCTGGCAATTATATTGAAGCTGTTTGCACTGGACACTGCCCTGTTGGTTTAAAAAGCCTGCATTCTCCCCAATTATAATCCCTTTCTGCTATCTGGTTGTTTTTGGCTGATAGATCACATCAGAGTCTTGACCTTCTAAAGACTCTCTGGGTATAACCTCAGCTGCCATCATGCCCCACCTGTCTTTTATATGATAGCTTGGAACTGGGACCTGCCTCTCATTTCCCTGGGTCTATCTACATTCAGAGGCTCAGTGAAAGTCTCGGTTGCATTTTGGACATGGGGTTTTAGGTCTTCTCTCACTTTGTCCTCTCACACTATCTCTATATCTACACTGAGCTCTAAGATGTCCAACTTTTCCACACTGAAAGCATCAACGACTTTCTCAATAAGTCCCTTGCCAAGAGGGAACCTGTCTTTCCATGTTCATCATAGTCTGGGTATAATGAGCATTTGTGCCCACTGTGGCACAACGCCTTATGATCTCCTCTAAAGGATCATCTTTGTCTAGTCCCCATATAATTATTTTGCAAACTTCATTAGCATTTTCCTTAGCCAGATGTCTGGTTATTATTTCTGTAGCTGCATTTTCTCCAATGGTTCTTGTTACAGCTGTTTGCAAACATCCCACAAAATCTGCAAAAGGTTCATTGGGACCTGGCTCTATTTTTGTGAAGGCTTTCCCTTGATCTTTCCCTGGGAGGGAACCCCAAGCTTTTATCACAGCCTTAGAAATTTGCTCATACACGGCTTTGAGATAATTAATCTGTTCTGAATTCTCTCCATACTGATCTTCACCTGCTAGTTGGTCAAAAGTGACTTGTACATTAACTCCTGTTTGCTTATTGAGTCTGGCTTGAATTCTACATAACTCATGATACTCTAAAAGCCACAACAAGTTTTGTCCAGGTTCTAAACATGTTCTTGCTATGGATTTCCAGTCACTAGGGGTTAGAATTTCATAAGACAAACTATCCAGTAACATCTTAACATAAGATGATGTAGCCCCATAAAGAGTGCAACTTTTTTTCAAATTCTTAATTTTTTCCAGATCAAAAGGAGTGTATCTTCTCCTTTTTTGACCTGAAGAGTCAAGCTCTTCAATCAGAGAGTATGCATTTACTTTTGAATCAGATACATCCTGTCCTTCATTTTTTGCTTTAACCAATGCTTTTTTGTAATCTTGTCATAAGCTGCTTCAAAGGAGGTCCTGAATATGTTACTGCCTCTTCCCCTCCTCCCTCTCCTTCACCCATGAAGGTGCGTAGGTCAGGGGATGGGAAATGCTCCTGTTGTGGAGTGCCACACTCAGAATTGTACTTAACTCCATTCTTATCTGATTCTTTATCCTTTTCACCTAGTCTAGTTGGCTTCTCCCTCTCCTGCTCTTTCTTCTTTTTCCTTATTCTATAACTTATATAATTTCCTAAAGCCAGTTGTATTAAATTACATGTATTAAGTGTGTCTTTGGAAATTGAGTCAGGTCCATTTTTATTGTAGAATTGACAAAGTTGCTCTCCTACTAATTTCCACTCCTCTAGATCCAATTCTTTTTCCATAGAGAACCAAGGAGATGTGTACTGTACAGTTTCTAAAAGTTCAGTGATCTGCTCCCAAATTATAATCAAACCTTGGCTTTTCATAAGTCTGGCAATGCTCTCTACACATTTTCCTTGAATTGGGAAAAAAGGCTGTTTTCTAAATATCTGTCCCATTTTAGCTGAAATTCTATTTTAGCTCTTTAACAAAGTTTCCTTATTGTACTCACCCTAATTTCTGGGTTAAGGAGACTTTTCCACTGAAATCAGGATTGGAGGCTTTTCCACTGCAATCAGGAATGTGTCTAACTCACATTGGAAGCCAAAATGTAATGCTCTCTGGGAGCAGGTTTCTTGGAGGGCTTCTGGAGGCAGCCTTAGTTTCAGTTCCATGTAATAATCACCTCAAATGCAGCCAGGAGCTTAAGTCCAAATCCGTTATTTTCTCCTTCAAAATCTTGAATCTTTTCCTGAACCCAGTTAAATTTCTTAGAGGCCTATCTCTCTCCTTGGTTCTGAGAACTCCTGCCACTAGTCCTTTGTCTCTTCCAGCTTCTGCTTCTGAATGTCTCCAGCCAGCACAAAGGTGGAAGTTGGAATGAATCTGACTCCACCTCCAAGAGTAGGCTTGTGGGCTTCCCGAAGTGCATCCTGGTTGAGGTTCCTAGCTTATATATGCTCTCTTAAAGGTGTCAATCTCGTGGAACTCTTAATGAGTGCTAAGAACATCTAGAAAACTGTTAAGCACCATGCTGAACAGCCACTGTCTCTATCAATTCCACTGATTTAGCATCTTGTAAGAATCATAACAGTTTTCTATAGGTCTCAGAAAGTCAGTAACCTTCTGTCCTTCAGTCCAATCACCTTTTATGGAGCAGCTTAAATTAATTGTCATTAAGACTTGGCTCTGAAATTTGGAACTATGCCCAAAGGGCTATAAAACTATGTGAATCCTTTGATCCAGCAGTGTCACTACTGAGTCTGTATCCTAAGGAAATCATAAAAGAGGGGAGAAGACCTACATGTGCAAAAATGTTTGTGGCAGCCCTTTTTGTGGTGGCAATGAATTGGAAAATGAATGGATGCCCATCAACTGGGGAATGACTGAGTATGCTATAGAATATGAATGCAATAGAACATTATTGTCCCTTGAGCAGGCTGATTACAGAGAAGCCTGGAAAGATTTACATGAACTGATGCTGAGTAAAGAAGCAGACACAGGACACCATTGTGCACAATAACAGCAAGAGTATGTGATGACATCCAGCCATTCTGGAGAGCAATTTGGAACTATGCTCAAAAAGTTATCAAGCTGTGCATACCCTTTGATCCAGCAATGTTTCTACTGGGCTTATACCCCCAAGAGACACTAAAGAAAGGAAAGGGACCTGTATGTGCCAAAATGTTTGTAGTGGCTAGAAGCTGGAAAATGAAAGGATGTCCATCAATTGGAGAATGGTTGAATTCCAATCAATTGGAATGTGGTATATGAACATTATGGAATATTATTGTTCTGTAAGGAATGACCAGCAGGATGAATACAGAGAGGACTGGCGAGACTTACATGAACTGATGCTGAGTGAAATGAGCAGAACCAGGAGATCATTATATACCTCAACAATGATACTGTTTGAGGATGTATTCTGATGGAAGTGGACCTCTTCAATAAAGAGAGCCTTAATTGATCAAAGATGGACAGAAGCAGCTACACCCAGAGAAAGAACACTGGAAATGAATATAAACTGCTTGCATTTATGTTTTTCCTCCCGGGTTATTTATACCTTCTGAATCCAATTCTCTCTGTGCAACAAGAAAACTGTTTGGTTCTGCACACATATATTGTATCTAGGATATACTGCAACCCATTCAACATGTAAAGGACTCTTGCCATCTCGGGGAAGGGGTGGAGGGAGGGAGGGGTAAAATCGGAACAGAAATGAATGCAAGGGATAATGCTGTAAAAATTACCCTGGCATGCGTTCTATCAATAAAAAATTATTTTAAAAAAAAAGAGTATGTGATGAATAGCTATGACAAACTTGGCTCTTATCAGCAATTCATTGCTCCAAGATAATTCTAGTAGATTTGGGGTGGAAAATGCCATCTGCATGTGGATGAAAGCATATTGTTTTCACCTTTTTTTTGTTTGCTTTTTCTTTCTCATCATTTTCACCTTTTGTTCTTATTTTTTTCACAACGTGACTAATATGGAAATATGATTTAAATGATTGTACATGTATAACCTTTATCAGATTCTTTGATGACTTGGGAATATGAGAGGTAAGGAAGGGAGAGAAAAAAAAATTGGAACTCAAAAACTTACAAAATCTAGTTGTAAACTATCTTTACATGTAATTGGAAAAATAAAATACTATTGTATTAAAAAGGATACCTCTGAGTCCCCACCTCCTTTTTACAAATTTTCTATATTTCACTGAATGCTGTTCACATATACATAATAGAATGCACATGCACAGAATAGAATCAGTTCTACATAGAAACAGTTTAACATAGAGTTAATATTCAAATAAATAGTACATAAGAAGAACATAATAAATAATAAAACAATAAACCTTTTGCCAAGTAGCTGTGAGTCCTCCATTCTATTAAACCTGGAAGTTTGACATTACAGATATCAAACATGTGGTAGGAAGCCTACAACCTAAAACACTTCTGATAGTGGCCCAAGATTAAAATTTACTTTCTATCTGATTTTAATGTATTGATTTATTAATAAGAAAAAAAGAAATATCTGAACATACAATTTTCCAAGTCAATATGCAACCTATAGGAATTCTTATATATACTTTAGTGGCCCCCCATTTCTATTTGAGTTTGACACCATTGCCCTAAATAATAGGAACAATTTAGATGCAATTCTCAGAAATATGCTGTTTGTATTTATTTAGTTTCCCACAGCTACACCCCTGTAAATGGGAAAAGGAGTATAAATAAACTGTTCCAAAGAATATTTGACTCTTCCTTCCAGAATTACCATTCACCATAAGTAGACCTGAGACTCCTAGAACCCAAGATTTCATATGATTTAGAATTAAAAAGCATTGTATAATGCATATCAAATTGCTTGCCATCTTGGAGAAATAGAGAGAAAAAATGGAATTTGAAATCTTATAAAAATGTCTAAAACTTAAAAAAAGAAAATTAAAAAGAAAATTAATTTTTCAATGGCTTTTGGGGGCATCTATTTATATAATCAATCATATAGTGTATCAAATTTTTAGTTTACATAGTCTTATTTGTCTAAAATAAAATCTACTTATGAAGAAGAAAAAAGGAAGAAGAAGAAGAAGGAAGAAGAAGAAGAAGAAGGAAGAAGAAGAAGAAGAGGAAAGAAGAGGAAGAAGAAGAAGAAGAAGAAGAAGAAGAGGAAAGAAGAAGAAGAAGAAAGAAGAAGAAAGAAGAAGAAGAAGAAGAAGAAGAAGAAGAGAAGAAGAAGAAGAAGAAGAAAAAAAGAAGAAGAAGAAGAAGAAGAAGAAGAAGAAGAAGAAGAAGAAGAAGAAGAAGAAGAAGAAGAAGAAGAAGGAAGAGGAGGAGAAGGAGGAGGAGGAGGAGGAGGAGGAGGAGGAGGAAGATCTGAATACCAATCCTACCTCAGATACTTACTAATTGGCTGACTATCACTAGACTATCTTGATCTCATTTTCTTCATCTTTAGAATGAGTGGATTGGATTCAGAAGCTTCTAAGGTCCCTTTCAGTTCCATATTCATGATCCCATGATCCCAAACTAGTGATCACTCAGCCTCTCCTTGAACACACTCCAAAAACTGGTAGATTGGAAAGGATGCTAGACTTGGAGTCTGAGGAACCTAAGTTCAAATCTCAGCTCTGCATTACTGTCTATGCAACAGTCACTTAACCTGGGTAACCCTCACTTTCCTCATGTAAAAAATGAAGAAATGGGAACAAATACCTTCTAAGAGGCCTTCTAGCTCTAGATCTGTGGTTCCATGATTTTCCAAGCCACCCACTTACCTTTTAAACAGTTCTAATTGTTAAAAAAAATTTTCCTTATTTCAGCCCAAAGTCAGCTTCCCTGCAATTTTCCTCTACTACTTCTAATTCTGTCCTTTGAGAACTAAACAGAATATGCCTTCAATTCACAAACATTTGTTAAGCCCTCTTTATCCCCTACAGGACCTTGAACACAGGACCAAGTTTGAGGAGGAGAGTTCAGTGCATGCTATGTTAAGGTAGAGAAATCCTGGAGGCAACTGAAATTGCAGAGCTGGAGATCCAAGATGGAGACCAAGACGTGGGAATCTTCTGCAAAGAAATGATCATTGAAGAACCAGAGAAAATAGAACAAGATCACTGAGAAATGGGGTGTAAATTTTAGAAGAGGACCAAGAACGAACCTAGAGGAAGAGGGAAGGACAAGGGTCAACAAGAACCAGGAAGGGTTCATTGCATGGGAGTCAAAGGAGCAGAAGCTTTACAGAAGGAGAGGTTGGTCCACTCTGTCACATACAACAGAGAAATGAGAAGAGAACATTGGATTTGGCCATTTCTAGATTATTCATGACTTTCACAGGACAGCCTCCATAGACAGGTGGAGATAGAATCCTGATGATCATAGATGGTAAGAAGATAGAATCCAAACTAGAAGTTAGACAAATGGAGAGACAGGAAGGGAGATGGAGATGGGATGTTGCTTTAGGTATGTATGGTAGGGATGGGTTTTTTAGGATAGAGGAAATCTAAGTTTTTTGTAAAGATGGAAAGGAGACAGCAGAAAGAGAAAGATTGAAGAGGACACTGCTATCCTCCTGCTAGGAACATCACTGATGATCAAATGAGATAATATGATGTCTAGCACGTAGTAGGCACCTAATAAAAATTTCTTTTCTTCTTCTTTCCTTTCCTTTCCTTCCTTCCCTCCCTCCTTCTTTCCTTCTTCTCTTTCTCCCTCCCTCCCTCTAGGATAAAATATAAACTCCTCTGTCAGGCATTTTTACATTTCTTCACAACTTGGCCTTTTCAGATTCCTAGTCTTCTTAATCTTTCTTCCCTTACATTCTGTGATGGAGCTACACCAGTCTCTCTATACAACATTCCATTTCCCAAACTTGTACCTTTGCAATGGCAGCTGGAATTCACAACTTCTTTATTGTTATCTCTTGGAATATCTGGTTTCCTCCAGGACTTAGCTCAGAAATTTCCTCCTACATGAAACCTCTTCTGGTTCCTACCCCTATCTCACCCTTAGTATATATTTCCCCTCTCCCCCAAACGATCTTCTTTTCCTTTTTGTGTATCTATATATTGTACCTACTCATATCTGTACATGTTTTCACCCTCATTAGAAGATGAGCTCAAGAGCAGGAACTGTTTCACCTTTGTTTTTGAATACCCAAAACTGAGAATAATTGTTGTAACATAAGAAGTACTTATAAATAAATGTTTGTTGAGAGTTCAAATGGAGTCAGCTACCTATCTATCTATCTATCTATCTATCTATATCTATATCCTTCACTTCCCAATGGTCTGAGTCAAGATGATAAAATAAGACCTTGAACCCTGAACTTTTTAAACTCCTGGCTACCTGCTCTTTTCCAAGACATCCTGTTGTTCATTCATTCCCTTTTCTTAGTAGAAGAGGAAACCAAAAATTTGAAACATGAATATACATTTCCATATTCAAGTCTTTATTCAATGTGCCCTTCCTCCTCGAAGTTATCTATATCCTGCCCCAACTTTCTAAAGCCAGCTTATTCTATCTCTTCCATACAGACTTCAAGGAAATATCCTCATCTGTAAAAGGAGGGGATTGGATTACATGACTTTTTCCTTGAGATCTTTGATCTATGAGATCTTTGAGATCTATGATAGCAGGAGCCAATGTCCTCCTCCGAGCTACAATGACTTCTCTCTTTGCTTCCTTCTGTCTCTCTGTCTCTCTGCTTCTCTATCTCTCTGTCTCTGTCTCTCTGCTTCTCTATCTCTCTGTCTCTGTCTCTCTGCTTGTCAATTTGTTTCTCTTTCTCTCTAAAGTCCAGAATATATCTATATTTAAAAGCCTGAGCCTTCTTCCTGGTAAAATTGCTTCTGCTCAAGAATCATCCACTATGGTAATCTTTCAATTCTCCTACAGCCAGAAAAGAACAAACAAAATTTTCTCCCTACTTATTAAAGATGGAGAAACTGAGGAATAGGGGTTTTTTTTTAACTGAATCTCATGCACATTTAGCATATTTATGCCATTTATGCTCTGGCTCTCCCTTCCCTGCTTCCCTATAGCATTACTAATGATCAGATTATCCAGAAGACACCCATTTTTAATTTCTCTTGGTTGTGATTTTTTTTTATATATAAGCAATGCTAATAAAATCTATACCCAGTGTGGAATCCCACCTCCCCCTCCTTGCTCATCAGCTATTACCTGCCCTCAGGCAGCTCAAGTCTGTTTACATTACAAATAAAAGCTAAAATATGCTCATTGCCAGCTTCCAGGCTCCTGGGATGGAGAATGGGAACTGGTTGGGAATGGGGCCAGCCAGACACCCCCGATCTCTCTCAGCTGACTGCTCCCCACCTCCCCCCAAAACACACCCCCCCTCCACTGCCCCAGGCATGGATCCCTGCATTTCTCTCCTTTGGACTTTAACGGACTGCTACAACTACCCCAGATCAATTCCTTAATTCACAGTTTAATTATTTAGAAGAGGGGAGCTTTGGCTCCTCGGCAAGTCCCCCTCCCTGTGCCGCACGGCCCCCCAGGAACTAGCACTGAATCATTGTTTAATCCTTATTACTGCCGTGGGCCCCCTGGGGGCCCTCTGTATTGTTGAAACTTCATTTCAATATTTACCACTTAGATCACTTAAGGGCTGTCAGCTTTAATAAAATTTTATCAATTGGATACTTATATTATTCACGGCTTCATAAAAATAACAAGGCCTGCCTTGGCATTTCAATCATTCCCGGGCTAATTTCAGTGACTGCTCAGGGATTTCGTTTTTATTAACATTTATATAGGATGTGACTGATTTTGCTTACCAGATACATATTGCATGAAGCAGCTGGCCCGCGGTGCTCCGAGTTATCCCGTGCATCTTGGCTCCAAGGGGATGATGTGGAGCACGCACCAAGAGCGGGCCTGAACAGCTGGGCCCAGAACCAGGCGGCCTCCTTCAGAGTACGGGCCTGGACCTAGTTTGTGGAGTAACAGGAAGCCAACAGTATCCCTCCCCCTCCCTCAAAACAACCAGGCTTGTCATCCAAGGATGGCAGACGCTGTCTCTGACACGGCAGTTCATTCCTCAATGCAGGGGCAGTCGGCTGTCCTGGATGGCTAGCTGGAGCCCAAGGTGGGAACTCCCCCAAGGGAGCCCTTTTTTGGGTCCTTTTCCGAAGGAAATGATTCCAGAGTCTCAATATGGAGAGGGTACTTGAGCATCTCAACCTGTGTTCTGGAAAGATTTCAAGGGTCATAAAATGGGGGGAAGGGGGAGAAAGGGGAAGGGAATGGAAACTTTTTTTTAATCAATCTCTAACTAAAATCCTTCAGTTATTTTAAAACATGATCCCAAGAGTGTTCATTATTTCATAGTCTTCATCAGATCGTAATAGGGAACCATGATGAACAAAAAAAAAAAGTTTATAAATTCTTGATCTACACAGAGAAGATTGCATTCTTAAGAAGCTCGGAGTGTCCCATAGAATAAATTACATGGAACCTGTAAATTTGAAAACTACATGATCTCCAACTGCTTCAGCAATTGTGAGATTTGCCAGCCTGGAACTTTGCTACTCATTGGGGTTTCCCAGGGATATAATAGTGCCAGGTCCTGAGTTCCTCTCTCAGTTTGGCAATTGGGGTTAAGTGACTTGTCACACAGCTAGGAAGTATTGTGTCTGAGACCAGATTTGAACTCAGGTCCTCCGGACTTCAGGGCTGGTGTTCTATCCACTGCCCTCCTCATTCAACTCTTTAAGCATATCAGTCTTTCATTTGCCAGCTGAGTGGACAAGTGAAGTTCAATATCCTATTCTTTTCTGGTGGTTTACCTCAAATATCCAAAACACCCTGATTCTATGAGCCTTACTGGACTAAATTTCTGCTGCTGTCTTTCCCTTCTCCCCTTAGTCCTACACTTTGGAATCCAGGGCTACTTTCCCTAACATGTATACAGAGCTTTATGGAAGGACTACTCTATCTGGAAATGACTACAGAGTCTCAATATGTAGATGGTATCTCAGTATCTAAACACTCATTTTTAAAGTTTTGAGCTCCCTATCCTCTCCCTCCTTCTCCCTTACCCCCAACCTGTCTATTGAGAAGCCAAGCAATTCAGTAGAGGTTTTACATGTATAGTAATGCAAAATATTTCAATAATAGTCATGTTGTGAAAGAAAACAAAAACCAAAAAAAAAAAAAAAACAAAACCCCTCAAAAAATAAGTTTTTAAAGTATGTTTCAATCTGCATTTAGACACCAGCAATTCTTTCTCTGGGTATGGATAGCATTTTTCATTCTAAGTGCTTCAGAGTTGTCTTGGATCATTGCATTGCTAAAAATAGCTGAATCATTCACAGCTAATCATCTTACAATATTAATGTAATTTTGTACACTGTACATTTCACTTTGTATCAGCTCATAGAGGTCTTTTCCAAGTGGTTCTGAGAGGATTTTGCTTCTCATTTCTTATATCACAATAGTATTCCATCACAGTCATATACCACAATTTGTTCAGTCATTCCCTCAATGTTCAATACATTGCCACCAGAAAAGTACTGCTATAAATAATTTTTGTGAATATATGTCCTTTTCCTTTTTGTTTTTTATTTCTTTTGAGACACAGACCTTCAAGTTGAATTGCCACGTCAAAGGGTATCCATGATGTTATAGCTCTTTGGGCATAATTCCAAATTACTCTATAGAATGGTTGAATCAATTCACAACTTCACCAACAATTCATTGATGTCTCATTTTTCCCACATCCTCTTCATCACTTGTCATTTTCCATTTCTATTCTGTTAGTACTTCAGAATTATTTTAATTTGTATTTGTATTGAATTAATTTAATTTGTATTGACTTGAAGCATTTTTTCATCATGGTTATAGCTATCTTCATCTGAAAACTGAGATAAAAGAGGGTGTGAAGATAAGAGATGGAGCATAATGATAGAAGGAAGGGCACCTTGTGGAGGAGGTGGTCAAAAGCAAAACACTTTTGAAGAGGGAAAGGTGAAAGGAGAGAATAAACAGGTTGAGGAGGAGAAGAAATAGGAGAGAAGGAAATATAGTTAGCAATAGTACTGTTAAAAATTTTTGAAACAAATTTCTCTAATAAAGGCCTCATTTCTTAAACATATAGTTCTGTGTCAAATATAAAAACAGGACAATTTTCCAATTGGTAAATGATCAAAAAATATGAACAGTTTTCTCTACTTAATTAAGTGTATATATATTATTCTTTCTTTGAGCTAACTCTGATAAGAGTAAAGTTTACTTACTTCCCCTCAGGTTTTTCCTCTTCCTCTCCACTATAAAAGCTTTTTCTTGTCTCTTTTATGTGAGATAATTTACCCTATTTCATCTCTTCTTTTCCCTTTTGCCAATTATTTCTTGAAAGATGGTATCTAGGTTCTTTTTCCGATCATCGCTTTTAGGTAGTTCAATAACTCAGATTTATTTTCTGTATTTTTTTTAGTGAGATATTTCACATCGTCTTCTATTTTTGATTCTTTTGATTTTGTTTTATTGTTTCTTGATTTCTCATAAGATCATTAGCTTCAACTGGGTCATGTTTAATTTTAAAGAATTATTTTCTTCAGGAACCTTATGTACCTCTTTTTTCCATTTGGCCAATTCTGCTTTTTAAGTTTTTCCCTTTGGCAAATATTTTTGCCCTTCTTTCCATTTGAACATTTCTTTTGTTAAGGCATTTTTATCCTCATTGGCTTTTTGCACTTCCCTTCCCATTTGGCTTAGTCTACTTTTTAAAGTGCTATTTTCTTCAGTATTTTTTTGTCTTCTTTATTTAGCTGCTGACTCATTTTTAAATGATTTTCTTTTATCACTCATTTCTCTTCTCAATTTTTTCTCTATCTTTCTTACTTGGTTTTCAAAATCCTTTCTGAATTCTTCCACAGCCTGACACCAATTCATGTTTTTTCTTGGAAGTTTTGAATGTAGGAGCTTTGACTTTGTTAGCTTCTTCTGAGTGTGTATTTTGATCTTCTTTGTCACCATAGTAACTTTCTATGATCAGAATTTTTTTCTGTTGTTTGTTCATTTTCCCAGCCTATTACTTGACTTTTAACTCTTTGTTGAAGTAGGACTCTGCTTCCAGGATGGGAGGGTTCACTATCCTATACTTCAAGAGTTTTATGCAGCTATTTTCAGAGGTACTTTTATAGACCTGTGAGTTTTCAGTTCTTCCAGGATAGTATGGACTAAGCTCTCTTGACCTGTGCTCTGGTCTGTTAATGTTTACAAGCACTAAATCACCACCTCTAATATCCCTCTAGTGCATACTTTATACACATGACATACAACTGTACAAATCCATAACCACAAATTCATACAGACACCTCCCCCAAATGACAAAAGCCCCCTTTCTCCCAATTAATTTCAATAATCATACAACAAACCTCCTGAACTAATGGAAGAATTATATGAGATAAAGCAAGATTAGGTCTAATTTCTGTCTAGAGTTATCAGTTTCTCCATTATTCATGGAAAATGGTAGTAAAGGGAACATGGATAATTGAAACTCACTGAGAATTTCAATACAATCCTCTTTTAAGTATTCTCTTCCTTTTTCTCTCTACCTTCCTCCTTGGAGATTTCTTCCCTCTCATAGCTTATCTTAAACCTATATCTCCAGACTCCATCTCTTTCTTGAGCTATAGATCTGCATCTCCAAATATCTGTTGGACATTTCCAGCTGGATGTCCCACCATCACTTCAAATTTGGCATGTGTATAACAACTCATCTTCCCATAAAACCTATTCTTTTTTCTTATTCTTTTGTCTCTGATGATGGCATGTCTATTCCAGAAGTCTGTTTTGGAAAGCTGAGTTTATTTTGGCTCTTCCCTCTACATGCATTCAATTGTTAAGTCATTCTATAATGCTTCTCTGAGCTTTTCCTTCTTTTCTATTTTTATTGCTACAACCAAAATTGTAGGTCCTCTTTAGTGAATCCTTGAAAGGATTTCTCATTGGTCTTCCAGTCTCTCTCTCTCTCTCTCTCTCTCTCTCTCTCTCTCTCTCTCTCTCTCTCTATCCTACAAATAATAGTCAAAGTCATCATTCCAAAATGTAGCTTTAAAAACAATTCCCCTGCCCCAAATCCTTCAGTGGTTCTCCCTTATCAATTCAATTCAACTTAATAAAAAATTATTAAGTACCTGTTATTACAAGACCTGCCTATCTAGAGATGTAAAGATCTATGTGCAAAGACCTGTTCTCAAAAAGTTTATATTCTCATAGAGAAGAAGAGATAAGCACAGAGAATTTCAATCATTTTTGATTCTTTGTTACTCCATGTGGGGTTTACTTGGCAAAAATACTGGAATGGTTTGCCATTTCCTTCTTCAGCTCATTTTACAGATGAAGAAACTGAGGCAAGCAGGGTTAAATGACTTGCACAAAGTCACATGACTAGTAAGTGCCTGAGGCTAGACTTGAACTGATGCAGATGAATCTTCCTGATTCTAAGCAGGCTGCCCTATCCACCTAACTGCTCCACAAGAAAGAATAATTAAATGTAAAAAAGAGGTCTATACAAAGTATTAAACAGGAGGGTGAAACTATTTTCACCTGAAAAAGCCAGAGGTTTCATAGACCGGATGGCAGCTGTTAGGTCTTAAAGAAAGTAAGGCTTTTCACCAGATGGAGAGGGAGTTGGGCATGTCACAGCCACAGAGAAGAAAATGAGAAAAGATGATGAAACAAACCAACAAAAAACAGTGGAAAGACCAAAATGTGGACAGAGAGGAGTTCAGGTTGGCTGGATTGTAGAGTATTCAAAAGAGATGGGATATAAAGTAGGTGGAAGCCAGATTTTTGAGGACCTTGGATGCTTTATTTGGCAGCAATAGGGTGTCAGTGATAGTTTTTTTTTTTTTAATAGAGGAGCGACATGATTAGAATAGTGAAATAAGAACATTGCTCAGGATGAAGAGTAAAAGAGATTGCAAAGGGAATAGATGGGGATAATGAGACCAGTTGGGAATCTCCTCCATTGATTTAGACAAAGAGAAAGAAAAGTATGTTCTATGGTGATTGCAGGAAGAATTAGAAGAATGTGTGGATGAACAAGATATTATAGATGTAGAGCTGACAGGAGTTGGAAATTAATTGGCTGTGTGGACTTGAAAGAAGAGTCAAAGATAAGACTAATGATGTGTGTGTCATTGTATCATTGATAGAAACAGAAAAGAAAACTGGGTTGGGATTTTTCTGCATAGTTTATTTTTGGCAGATTTTAGTGCATATATCTAGCAGACAGATGGAAATATGAAATGCGTGCTTTGGGGAACAATAAAGATTAGAGCTACAGATCAGGGAATCATCTGCATAGAGCAAATAATCCCCAAGAGAGAATTAGATTGCTGAGGGAAATCAAGAGTTGGAAGGGACTTTAGTACTACCCATCTACTCCAAACTATACTCAAAAAGAATTACCACCAAAACATAAGATGGTATATTAGAAAGAGTAGAGAGAAGAAAAGGGGGCCAAGAATAAAATATTGGATGTTACCCACATTGAAGTCATGGAAGATGGAAGGAAAGGGAGCCAGACAAATGAGACATAGAAGAAGAGTTCCATAGAATAGAAATAGAAACAATAGAAAAAATCATAAATCCAAGACAGTTGAGATAATCCAGAAAGAAAGGATCAAGATACCTAGTAAAGATATCAATGTGAAAGGTTCCAAGTCCTTTTAAAGTAGAAATTCTTCACCTGGGTTGTACAAATTCTCAAGAGTGTCACTGAATAGATTTCAGGGATTCTATGAATTTGGCTAATAAATAATAATCTTTATATTAAGTAACTTTTGGTTTTCTTGATAATTCTATGTATTTTATTTTATTTATTTAAAATCATTATTATGAAAAAGGGATTCTTGGGCTTTACTAGGCAGACAAAACTATCACATACACACACACACACACACACACACACACACACACACACACACACTATTAATTCCAAAGACATCTCAAGAACAAATAAGACACTAATTCATGTAAAATAAAGCATCAATAAGCAAGAGAGTTGAATGAAAAGTAATCCTCACTAAAGAGGCAAAAACAATAAGCTAGGACCATACTAATGGCACTCATCACTGATAAACCCACTAAGCCAGTGCTGAGTGGAAAAGTAGATAGCAATTCTCTGCTCAACAGCTATGATCTGGGGACTGGATAGAGAGTTACCTTCTCATAACCAGATCTGGGTCCCAGTCCTGGGGACATCTTAGGGTGAGAAGGAGAACTAGCACACCAGAATTAGAGACCACAGTGGAGTGGGAACCTCCTCAGGATTCCGGGGCAGAAAAAGAGTGCTTGTTGTGGTTACTTACAGACCAGAGCACAGGTCAAGAAAGTAGTAAATACATGTCTCCTTAGATAATACCCCCTTGGAAGAACTGAAAATTTACAAATCCATAGAATTCGCTCTAAAAACAGCTGGCAAAACTCTTGAAGTTTAGGAATGTACCCTCCACTTTAGAAGCAGCTACTTTAACAAGGAGTTAGAAGTCAAGTGATAGGTTGGGGAAATGATCAAACAACAAAAAAAATTCTGATCAGAAAAAATTACTATGGTGACAAGAAAGATCAAAACACACTCAGAAGAAAACAACAGAAAAAGCTCCTACATCCTAAGTCTCCCACACAAAGGGTTATCAGACTATGCATACCCTTTCACTCAGCAGTGTTTCTAATGGACCTATATCTCAAAGAGATCTTAAAGAACAGAAAGAGACCCTCATGTGCAAAAATGTTTGTGGTGGCCCTTTTTGTAGTGGCCAGAAACTGGAAACTAAGTGGATGCCCATCAATTGGAGAATGGCTGAATAAGTTATGGCATATAAATGTAATGGAATATTATTATTCTACAAGAGACGATCAGTAGGATGATTTCAGAGAGGTCTGGGGAGACTTACATGAACTGATGCTGAGTGAAATGAGCAGAACCAGGAGATCACTGTACTCGGCAACAACAGTATTATATGATGATCAATTCTGATGGACGCAACTCTCTTCAATAATGAGGCAGTTCAAACATGTTCCAATGGTCTTGTGATGAAAAGAGCAATCTACACTCAGAGAGAGAACTGTGAGAACTGAGTGTGGATCACAACATAGCATTTTCACTCTTTGGCTATTGTTTGCTTGCATTTTGTTTTCTTTCTCATTTTTGTTCCTTTTTGAGATGATTTTTCTTGTGCAGTAAGAGAATTGTATAAATATGTATACATATATTGGATTTAACATATATTTTTAACACATTTAACATATATTGGATCACTTGCCATTTAGAAGAGGGGTAGAGGTAGAGGAGAAATTTTGGAACACAAGGTTTTGCATGGATTAATGCTGAAAAATTATCCATGCATATGTTTCAAAAATAAACTGTTTTAATTTTAAAAAACAGTGTTATTAAAAGCATGGAAAGTTTTGCATTTTTGTTTCAGTTTTCACTAGCTCTCTTTAAAAAAACCCAAAAAGAAAATTATGTACCAGATGTGAAACAATTATAACTGAACCTATGGGAAAAGATAAGTCAAGTCAGTCACTTAGCCCTTGCCTTGCAAAAAGAAAAAGGAAAAAGAAAAAGAAAGAAAGAAAGAAAAAAGAAAATAAAAAGATAAGTCAAGTCTACAAGCATTTATTAGGCATTTAATATGTTCCAGTCACTGTGCTAAGCCCTGCAGATACAACAAAGAAAATAAAAACAGTCCCTGGTGTTAAAGAGTTCATAATCCAATGGGGAAACAACATGCAAACAACTATGTACAAACAAAATATGAATATATATATATATATATATACCTATATACACACACATAGATACATCTATATACACATATATTTAATATGTATATGTATATCTATCTCTCTATATGGAAGTCTTTCCAGGTTTTTCTGCCAACATCCTATACATCATTTCTTATAGTGCGTTCCATCATAATCGCATTCCATAATTTGTTCAGCTGTTCCCCAATTGATGGGCATTCCCTCAATTTCCAATTCTTTGTCCCCAGAAAAGAGCTTCTATAAATATTTTTTTACATATAAATCTCTTTCCTTTTTTGTTTTATATGTGCGTGTGCTTACATATGTGTGTATATATATATATGTCCTTATATATACATACATATGTGGGTTTACATATACATATATATGCACACAGAGAAAGAAACACACACACACACACACACACACACACACACACCAAACATAACAAATAGGAGGAGATTAGCACCAGAGGGAAAGTACTAATATGAAGGAAGTTCAGGGAAGGTTTCTTGTATAAGGCGGGATTTTAGCTTAGACTTTAAAATGAGCCAAGAGGCAGAGATGTGAAGGGAAAAAATCAGAGCAATGAGGGAAAATGTGTAGAATCATAAGATAGAGGATCTTGAAAGAGAAACAGGAGACTAGTATCACTGTATCACTGACTCACAGAGTATATTAAAGGGAATAAGGCATAAGAAAATTGGAAAGGTAGGAAGAAGGGTCCAGGTTATGAAGGGTTTTAAAAGCCAGAGGTTTTGATATTTTATACTGGAGCTAAAAGTGAGAAATTCCCAAGCAAATCATTTAATTTATATTTGTTTTAGTTTCCCTATCTGTAAAATAAGGATAATAATGAAGTCTACTTCCCATCATTTCTGTAAAGATAAAATAAGATAATATTGTAAAATATTTCATAAACATTAAAAGGCTACCTAAATGCTTGCTATTAATATTGTTATTCATTAATTCCTCTACTTCACCAGCCTCCATGCTCCAACAGAAACATAAAACTAACCCACAGGTTTATGTTAATGTTAATCCACATAAAAATTCTCTTCTTGCATGATACCAACCTCACTTCCCCCTCTCCTTTCAGAAAATAGCAGGAGCTAAGTCCAGCCTGAGAAGAAAATAATGAGAGTCAGAGAGGAAACTAAATCAGGGCGCCAGGATGAGTGGGTAGACTCTCCTGAATGAAAAAAGACCAAAGCCAATTAAGTTTAGTCCATTTTCCCCAGAAACTAATTAGGGCAAATGTTTTGGGCCAGAACTCTGAAATAAGGATTTTTACAAGATGTTAAGTCAGTGGAATTGATAAAGACAATGGTTATCCAGTTTAGCATGGTGATTAACAGTTCTCTACTTCAGTACATGTACTTAGTACTTAATATAGTTCCATAAGATTCACATCTATGAAAAGAGACCATATAAGCTTGGGAAAATTCAGCCAGGATTCATTCAAAGAGAGCTAGAGAAGACAAGCGCACTAGAAGCTCTTGGAACCAAGGAGACAGAAATTCATTTTCATCTTCAGTAAGGTTCCTGGTGGCCGGCCTGGTCTCCTGCATTTTCTCCACTGAAACCAAGACTCCAGAAGGCCTCCAAGAAAGCAAACGGAACCTCAGGAAAAGAGACAATTGAAAGAGACAATAAAGGATTTGGACTTAGCTGTTCTTGTGGGGACTGAAAAGAAAACTGCCTCAGAGACCTCCAAAGAAACCCAACCAAAGAGAACATTACAGGTAAGGACTCAGGCCAGTGGAAAATAAATGCTCCAATGTGGGAAAATCCTGAGCCAGCTTTGTAGTCCAATTCTGAGAGTATATATACCATTAAAAAGAAAGGAATCAGAAAGTGAATGACAGGGGAAAATGAGGAAAAGATGAAATACTAAAGACATTAAAAGAATAAAAGTTCAATTAAAAACATAGAGACAAAAAATAGACAAATTAAGATTTAAAAAATCCCAAACAAGCAAGGATAAGTATTAAATTCTCAAAAATGTAAACACCATGGAATCACAAGACAGAGTTGAACAAAAACAAGATATTCCAAATGATTCAAAAGAAAAATGAAAACCTTACTAAAAATTAAAAGGTAACATGTACAAGTAGTTTTTGTAGAAGAAATAATTGGCAGTTAGAGAAACTTGAATATATAGTGGCGATTTTCTCCAAAGAAGTGGATTAGAAAATACTGAAGTGAAGGGTATCTATAATAAGAGAAGCAACAGGCAATAACATTAAAATAATATGTGATTTCTATACAAGCAAAAGTCATTGACCTTGAAGACAGGATCCTTAGACACAACTTAAAGATGATAGATCTCCCAGAAGAACAGACAAATTAAAAAAGCAGAAAACAGTAATGCAGAAAATAATACAAGTAAATAACCCAGAACATTTAAATACATAAAACAAAACTGAACAATAACAATTTAAAGAACCACAAATTGCTTCCAGGAAAAACAACAACTTTATTCAAACTCTAGGACACCTACTAGTTAAACTGAAGATAAACAACAACAACAACAAAAAAAAAAAAAAAAAAAAATCTGCAAGCAGCCAGAGAAAGACATTCTAATATGAAGGAAAGGAAATTTGAATAACACAAGACTATCCTGCACCCACTAAAAACAGTAAATGGGAATGTAATAATATATCTGAAAAACAAAGGAGATCAAATATAATATGAAATTACATACCTGGAAAATCTGAGCTTAATCATTAACAAAAAATATATTCAATAAGAGAAGCATTGGAGACCTTTCTGAAAATAAAAACAGGCACAAGCGGAATATTTTACTTGCAAATACCCCCAAAAAGCAGAACACAAGAAAGGCAAATAAGTGTAACTATCAAGGAAAGGATAAATAATGAAATAAATTATTCTCTTCTCTAGACATTACTTTTTTAAAGAGAAAGATGGGCCCATAGGATAAAACAACATTCACCACAAAAGGATCTTCAAAAGTTATCCTCACCCTTTTTTATTTTAACTATATAAGAAGATAAAAATGAAAGAAAAACAGATCAATGGAACAGACAAGACAAAAAAGAATCACAAATAATTAAACTCAATAACTTGGTGTTTAATAAACCTGGAGATATAAATTAACTCAGATTGAACTCCTTATTTGATAAGAAATGCTGGAGAAACTGGAAAGCAGTCTAACAGATATTGGGTTTACACCAACATCTTACACTATTTTCTATTAAAAATTCAAAATAGATATGTGACTTGAATACTAAAGATCACTCCACTAAAATAATTAGAAAGGATGCAGATCATATATCTTTCAAAGCTATGAATAAGGCATAAACTCTTAACGAGAGGATAGACAATTATAAAATATAAAATAAATCATTTTTATTAAATAAAATTAAAAAGCTTTTGTAACTAATAAAATCAATGCACCTAAGAAAAGGGGGAAACAGTCAATTTGGGATAGGGGAAAAGGAGGAGCAGGAATTTTATATCATATGTCAATAAAGATTAGCAATTTTCTGTACCTTTTAGTCTTAGAGAATTCACTGGTGCATGGGGAGATTAAATAATTTGTAGAGCTTCACAAAACCAGCATGTATCAAAGGTAGGCTTCGAGTCAAGGTCTTCTTCACCCAAATCCATTATATCTAACTATTATAGCATAGTATCTTTTAAGGAAGAGACAAGTCCTCATAGGAGGTAAGACAGAGGTGGAACTGGAAAGAGAAAAAAATAATCTGTAACAGAAATTGAAAAACATCACCCATGAAAAACACTTTGGAAAATAGAATAAAAAAACATAATGCACAAATTTAATAATACAATAAGAAATAACAGAGTAGTGTTAAAATAAAGAAAAATTGAAGGAATATATATGTCTACTATTAAAAAATAATAGACTTGGAATTTAAGAAGAAAGAATCTGAGAGAGAAGGAAGAGGAGGAGAGAAAGAGAGAGAGATGGAAGGAGAGAGACAGACAGAGACTGAGAGATAGAGACACAAAGAAAGACACACACACACAGAGACAGAGATATGAAGGGAGGGGGAGAGAAAGAGAAAGAAAAAAGAAGAGGAGGGGGAAAGGAGGAAGAGAGAATTTGCATTCTCAAAGAAGACCAAAATGAAATCAAAACACTGGGGTTAAGAAGCAGCCACAATACCTTAACCCCATTACATTCTCTTAATGTCAGTGGAGAGACAGAGACACAGAGAGACACAAAGATAGAGACAGTCAGAGAGATAGAGAGACAGAGTAGGTTTAGATAACAAGTTCAACAAAAAATTTCTGCTTTTCATTGCCCTATTCTATTTTTTTCTCAAAATTTTTTCCACATTTTTTTAAACGCAGAAGGAAATATATTTCATCCAAAATAACATACATAAAATACTTGGGAGATGATCTACCAAGGCATATTCAGAAAATTTAAAAATAACAACTGTAAAACACCATATTGTTGTTCAGTCATTTTTCAATCATGTCTCTTCTTCATCATTCCATTTGGAGTTTTCTTAGCAAAGATCCTGGAGTGTTTTGCCATTTCCTACTCTACTTCTTTTTACAGATAAGGAACTGAGGCATACAGGGGTAAGTGACTTGCCCAGAATTACATAGTAAGTCCTCTGGCCAGTTTGAATTCAGGAAGATGACTTTTCTTGACTCTAAATCTGACACTCTATTCATTGCACCACCTATCTGCCCAGCATAAAACAGTATAGAATTTTTTTTAAGGATAAATAATTGGAGAGACATTCAGGTATTCATGGTTAGGCCATCCCAATGTGATAAAAATGACAAAGTTATTAAATTAATTTACAGTTTCCAACAAATCATACTACTCAGAAGTTACTTTATAAAAGTAGACAGAATAATTGTAGTATCCATCTGAAGGAACCAAAGTTCAGGAATCTTAAGGAAAATCATGAAAATAGTTAGAAAAAAAAGCTTAGCACTGCCAGATCTCAAACCACCTTATTATAAAGCAAAGGCAACATAGAATAATGGACAGAGAGCCAGATTGGACTAGCTATAATGCTTTTGTACTTCCTTGAACCTCTCCATTATGTCTTCCTTCCCCCAGGAAACTCATTATTAGAAAATTTCATTATCCTACAAGACTGACTATGCCTGGATACTCATATCTTATCTGAATCCTCTGCTGTCTAACTAGGATGAGCTCTAGTGCTTCTGTTAAGAAAGGGGTTCAGTATAGTCTTGTCCCCTTCTCCCACTAGTTACATTGTGTTTGGATTTCTCCAGACTTCATCATATCCTTCCCCATCAAGGTCCTTCTTCAACTTTTTTTTCCTTCTCCTTTTCAGCTTCTTTTTGTATATTGTCTACTCCATTAGAGTGTAAGCTCCTTGAGAGTGGAGACTATCTCCTTTTTTGCTGATATATGAGTCTGTCTAATGTTTAATACAATGTCTGGCATACAGAAGACACTTAATAAATGTTTATTGACTAGAAGTTCTTTTTCCAGCACATGTTTGGCTATGTGTCACTGGACAAATCAATTATCCTCTTAGTGCATCAAATAATTTTATAAGACTGTGAGTTACAGAGAAGGGTATAGGTAGATAGAATTTCCCCAGAGAGCCCACATCTATTAAATCATAGATATGAATGAAAAGCAAAACAATTAAAAAGTCATTCAGTTGAATATAAATAGATAACTACATAGTAGCCCAGTATCCAGTGAATATAAAAACAGAAACCATTAATAATAACTCAGTGTTCAGTCAACATAAAAATGGAAACCATTAGTGCTAAGAGTTCCCTATTCAAAAAAAAAATACTGAGAACACTGAACAACCATTTGTCAGGAAAAGATATACTTTAGACCCCCCCCCCCCCGCCAGGGCAGGGGTCCTCAAACTATGGCCCGCGGGCCAGATGCGGCAGCTGAGGATGATTATCCTCTTTACCCAGGGTTATGAAGTTTCTTTATTTAAAGGCCCACAAAACAAAGTTTTTGTTTTTACTATAGTCCGGCCCTCCAACAGTCTGAGGGACAGTGAACTGGCCCCCTATTTAAAAAGTTTGAGGACCCCTGCGAGTATCAAAATGAGAATGGTTTCCAGAAAAGGACATGATTAATTATTATGAAAAAGGATCCAAATGAGAGGGAATACATGTAAGGTACCTTAGAGGGGAGATGGTTGATGGACTAAAGTCACAGAAAAGAAAGAAGAGGATGGGATTTAAGGTACAATTGGGGTTTCTCTTTGGCAAGGAGGATATTCAACTCTTATTCTGTGGTTGTAGAGAAGGAGGAGAAGATGAATGAAGACACAGAAGAGGATTAGGGGTTTGGAGAAGAACTGGAAAAGTTTTTATCATACGGGCCCAATCTTTTGAGTAAAGTAACAGGGAAGATTACCAAGTTGAGATTGAAGGAATAAAATCCAAATTCCTTAAGCATGACTTAGTCCCAAACTTTCTTTCCAATCTGTTCTCTCACTATTCTTTCGACAAACCTATGTCTAATCAAATGGGAAGTATCATTGTACCCCAAATATTTCTTCATCATTCCATACCTTTACTCTTGCTATTTCCTCAATCTGTAATTCAATGCCCAGTAAAATGGAGGGAGAGAATTTGCCAAAATTATGTATAAACAAGCTGTACAAAATTAGAAAATGACCAGTAGAGAGAAGGCACTAGAAGTAAGAGAAAGTAAAAAAAAAAAATAATCACTATTAGAAAGTGGGATTTTAGCTGAGATCTGAAACTTCCTTCAGGAAAAGCAGAAGCAAAGATGAGAAGGGAGAGCATTCTACCACAATGGACAGCCAGTGGAAAATTCTTGGATTTGGGAGGTATAGAATCTTGTTTAGGGAGTAGAAGGAAGGCTGATATCACTGGATTGTAGAATACATGAGAGGGATGAGTAAGATGTAAGAAGATTGGGAATATGGGACAGGAGACTAGTTTATAAAGAGCTTTGATAAAAAGTTTTAGGAGCTGAAAGAGATGGATATGATGAAATATATATATGAATTAATCAAATAAAGATGTGAGACAATGTGGTGTTATAAATAGAGAGCTGGTCTTGGAACCAGCAAGCTCTATGATCAAATATTATCTCTGATACACAAGCATTGTGAGACCTTAGACAAATCACTTAACTTTCTCATTAAGACAAACTTTTAGTTTGCTCTGGGCAACACTATAAGACTACAACATGCAAGAGTGCACCCTATCTGCCATACAGATCACTTTCATTTTTGTTCCATGATATTGGAATCGCTACAAAATTTTCATAAGAATAATTTGTATAAATATCAGACATTCTTGATGCAGTTACAAGAAGGAAATAGCCAGATTTTGCCACCCCAAAAAATCTTCCTCAACAGAACACATTTTATAGTCATACCATTTCCTTAAAGATGCAGAGACCCCACTGTACTTAATGTTGGTTGTAAAAAAGCATGTGTTTCAGGAGGGCAAAATGCAACCTTAAAGGCAATCCTCTAACAAAGTATCTTCTATACATATGTTAAGATTATAAAAGATTCTTTGATAGAGGCAATAACAGAAATAACTACATCTGACAGTCCTCTGATTATTAACAACAGGTGAAGCCTAAATGAGGAGACATACATCCACTGTCAATGGAGGATGCCCCAGGTGGAGTCCAAATAGTAGAATTCCCTGGGATTGTTAAGGTCCTCCAGATGCTCTTAATTGACAATGGCATTTGTTGATTTCATCAAGGACTGGAACATTGTATAGTTTCCTAAATGAGATTCATAATCACACAAAAGAGATCAGTCTAACTATCATCCATGAAGGAGATACCTAGAATAAAGTTCCAAGAATTTGGGGTGGAAATCTCTGGAGAATGTATGGGTTAACAGACAAAAGTCATTAAGAATGAGAAGTTATAGGTAGATTGCAACACGGATCATGGGAGGGAGTACTCATGCTGATGAAATTGTATATGCATTGAAGTACAATATGTCCAGCCCTATTTTGAGCTCTGTGGCAGAGGGGGGAAAGTAACTAAGTTAATTCTTTGTTCTCAAAATGCTTATAGTCCAGTTGGGGAGAGAAGAGATTTGGAGACAAAAGAACTGAGCTTGAGTTACTGCCAATGTAGTTTTGAGAATGTAACCTAAATTCTTGTTTTCCATTCCTTTCAAGTAAAGAGTTAGACTAGATGATCTCTATAATCCCTTACAATTCAAAATTTTATGATTGTAGTCTTTCCCCAAACTCAATATTTAATCTCCTATATTGATATATTTGAACAAGTTATTTTCATATTTAGAATACATCCCCTTCTTATTTCTAGTTCTTGGAAACTTTGTCTTCTCAAGGTTCCATTCAGATACCAATTGAAATGTTAATCATGAAGGGAAATGCATCTGTAGGGGCTCATGAACTGCTACTATCTACCACTTAGGTTTTCTCCTAGACTCTGAGGGGATTGCAACAATTGAGCTCAGTTAAAGTGGAATTGGGATTGTAACACAACATAACTGTCAGTTCTTCATGTTTGGGGAATCACTCCTTCCTCAGCATTTTGTTTCCCTTTCAAATGTAACATTTATTCTTGCCTCCAGAACCTTTGCAGCCACCCCACCAAAGCACTTCCCTTTATGATGATTATAATAATCGCTAAATTAGATAGTTTTTAGAAAAGCTTTACTAAGGTTAAAATAACTCTCCTACCCTCTACTCCTACCCAAGGTTTTTCCCACTAGCATATACAAAGTCCAGGAAAAAGTGAGCTCAAGTTTTTAATATATGTGACTAAAGAACCATTCATAGCTCATGAATGCCAAAGTTCTTTTCTCCTCTTTGGTGGATACTCACGAAGTTCTCCTTAGGCATGGTGTAGTTTTTCTACTATATTCTTTATAGAATTTTGAAGCTAGCTTTCTCCAGTGTATCTAGCTAGCCATTATGCAGACCTTGAATCAGTTATTTTAGGGATGTTTCTAGGACTAGTATACCAATGAAAAGTCCAACATCCTTCAATCCTCTAAAGTTCACAATGTCCTCTTCTGGTTAAGAATGGAGCAGAGGTGACTAAGGTTTGATCCTTTCTTCCCTGCAGAATAATTCTTTTTCGGATGTGTGGCTAGAAGCTTCTACCACTAAGATATCAAATGTTCAAACCCTCAATTTCAAACTAGCTTCCTAGTTTTATACACCCCCACAGGGTGTAACCAGTTCCCTCAACTGATCTAGATATACTTCATGTCACATTTAGTTGAAATACCTTTGATTAATTATTTGATTTAAAAAGATTCCCAGATCTTGTTTGTACCTACCTCTGATCGATGATGATGATGATGATGATGATGATGATGTGTTCTTCTCTGATAAAGATATCAGAGCTAAGTGAGATCTGATTGAACAGATGGTTGATTGATTGACTCAACTGATCCCCAATCTTATCCTTGAATGTCTTATGGTTATTACAAAACAATGCAGAGGCAACCTGTGATCATCTTTCTGCCACTACAGTAAACCTGGCTTCCAATCTAGAGTCTGACACACTTTTTGTGAGACTGGACAAGTCATTAAACTTTGGTTCTCTCATCTATAAATTGGAGAGACTGTGCCCTGTTCTGCTTAACTCAATGAAGAAAAGGTTTTATAAGGCCCAAAAGAACTAACAGTTTTTGTAGAGGCAAAGAGTTAGAAACTAAGGGGATGCCCAACAATTGAAGAAATCCTGAATACATTACAGCTTATGACTATGATGGAATATTACTTTCATACAAGAAATGATGAAAGGCAGTTTCAGAAAAGTCCCCGAAGATTCTCTAACCAATATAGAATGAAGTGAGCAAAACCAGGGAAACAGTGACAACACTGCATAGACAATCAACTTAAATACTCTGATAAACACAATAATCAAATAGGATTTGAGAATATTCATATTGGAACATATTATTCACTGCTTGACTTGTGATGATCTTGGGATGCAAATTGAGGTAGATATATTTTTGGACATGGCCAATGTGGGAATTTATTTTGCTTTACTATATATATCTGTTACAAGGGGTTTTTTTTCTTTTTCTTCTAATGGGAGTGGGGGGGGTTGATGGGAGGGTTAGAAAATTGATTTTTGTGGAATGTTGGAGGGGATATGGGAAAACAGGGACACTGATACATTGTTGGTGGAATTGTGAACACATGCAGCTATTCTGGAGAGCAATTTGGAACTATGTTCAAGAAGTGATCAAACTGTGCATACCCTTTGATTCAGCAGTGTTTCTACTGGGCTTATACCCCAAAGAGATATTAAAGAAGGGAAAGGGACCTGTATGTGCCAAAATGTTTGTGGCAGCCCTGTTTGTAGTGGCTAGAAGCTGGAAAATGAATGGATGCCTATCAATTGGAGAATGGTTGAGTAAATTGTGGTATATGAACGTTATGGAATATTATTGTTCTGTAAGGAATGACCAGCAGGATGAATACAGAGAGGCTTGGAGAGACTTACATGAACTGATGCTAAGTGAAATGAGCAAGAACCAGGAGATCATTATATACCTCAACAATGATACTGTTTAAGGATGTATTCTGATGGAAGTGGATCTCTTGAATAAAGAGAGCTAATTCAGTTTCAATTGATCAAAGATGGACAGAAGCAGCTATACCCAAAGAAAGAACACTGGGAAATGAATATAAACTGCTTGCATTTTTGTTTTTCTTCCCGGGTTATTTATACCTTCTGAATCCAATTCTCCCTGTGCAACAAGAAAACTGTTCGGTTCTGCACACATATATTGTATCTAGGATATACTGTAACCTATTCAACATGTAAAGGACTGCTTGCCATCTGGAGGAGGGGGTGGAGGGAGGGAGGGGAAAAATCGGAACAGAAGTGAGTGCAAGGGATAATACTGTAAAAAATTACCCTGGCATGGGTTCTATCAATAAAAAGTTATTTAAAAAAAAAAAGAAAAAAAGAAAATTGATTTTTGTTCAGTGAAAAAATCAAATTATGTTTATTTAAAAATGTAAAAAGTGGTAGTAAGATGTGAACTATTACTCTTATCTTTTTTAGCCTGTGAGACAGAGAATCAGCTCATTTAACAGACCAGTTAATTAAGCAAAGGACAGAGTGCTGATTCAGTTCAATGAGCAGTTCCATACCATTGGCCACTTTATCCTTATCCTAACTTCCTTAGAATCAGTCACTCAATCAAGAAACATTTATTAAGTGTTTCATAGATACCAGGCACCATCAAGCACTTCAAGAGGACAGGGAAAATGTAATCAATTCATTAATCAACAATAGAGTGTGAGGAGGCCTGACCCCTCCCATCTCCCACCCCAGTCCTGGGCATGGAATCCCTTCAAAATAGAATTTTATTATGGAAAATGCTTTGATCCCCATTCAGTCATATTAACCTTGTCATTCAGGATGTGCCCTCCTTGATCATCTATTTCACTTGTCTCAAACTTGGGTTTGAATTGTTTCCCAGGAAGCCTAAGGAGCCTCCTTCCAGAGCTGTGTGGATCAGGTCTCTTTGTGACAATGGCTGAAGGGCAGGAGTTGGAGTGTGAAGGGATCGATATTATTTGAATGAAGCAGGATACAACTTTTTGCTGTCCTTGTTTCCCAGTTCGTGTCCCGAGCTGAACTAGAAAATCCTAAATTCCATGTGATATTGTCCTGACTGAGATTTCTGCTATCAGATGGGGTCTTTTAAGTGCAAACAGGGGTGTTAATCCTGCACTAATCAACAGCTTAATTAGCTCAGCTAGAGGAAAGATATATAGATATATATAGTATTTTTGAGGCATTGATATTTATAGAAAGCCCCTGCCCCAGACAAACCAGAAACTGGACGTGTTAACAACTCTAATAATAAATCAAATCAATCCAAATTCACAGAACTACTAACAACTCCACCAACTTCCTCTCAAACTTTGGCAAACTCACAGAGTTGGCTTTGTCAGTTTTTATTCTGCAGTGACTAAACCTCAGGAATTTATTAATAATAAAAATTAGAGTTTACATACTGCTTTGCACATATAATCTCATTTTATCATCACAACAACCCAATAATAGCACCAAGGTAGGTTTTCCTATTATCATCCCTGTTTATAGCTGAGGAAACTGAAGCTGAGGTTAAGAATCACACAACTAATAAGTGCCTAAAGCTAGATTTGAACTCATGTCTTCTCCACTTAAGGTTCAGTGCTTCATTATTTTTATTACCTGAATATCCACTCTGTGCAATATCCGTGCTCAAGAAGTTTATAGTCAAATGAAAGAGGAAACTTGAAGAAAATTATAAACAATTATGGGAAGTAATCAAAATAGGGAAGGCAGTGGAATTAAGGGGGTTTGAGAAAGGCTTCTCATAGAAGGTAGGATTTAATTGGGCCTTGAAGGAAGCCTGGAAGGGCAGGAGGTGGACACAGAGAAGCTTAGAGAGATGGACAGAGAAAATACCTAGAATTGAAAAATGGGGGATCCTGTTCATGGAACAACCAGGAAATCAGTATGTCCTGATTGAAGAGTATTTGTCAAGAAGTAAGGTGTAAGAATACTGGAGGGATAAGAGGGGGCTGGGTTATGAAGGCTTTGAATGCCAAAAAGAGGATTTTATAGTTGATCCTAAAGTATAGATAATGGGAAGCCATTGTTGTTGATTGAGTTGGGAAGGTGATTTGGTCAGACCTCTACACTGGGAAAATCACTTTGGGAAGATGGAATGGAAAGTCCAGCCAAAGCTGTGTGCTGAATATAAAGAATCCAAACTGGAGTCAGATCTGCCTCTGATGCTAATTACTTGGGTGATCCTGGTTTCAATTTCCTTATCTATAAGATAAAGGGAACAGGAATGGGGAAGGGTGATA
Organism: Antechinus flavipes; assembly: GCF_016432865.1. Classification (NCBI taxonomy): domain Eukaryota; kingdom Metazoa; phylum Chordata; class Mammalia; order Dasyuromorphia; family Dasyuridae; genus Antechinus; species Antechinus flavipes. The sequence goes on from NC_067399.1 coordinate 90,773,948, forward strand.
GTAATGCTCCCCTTAAAAAAGGAAGAAAATAGAACAAAACATTTTAAAAATACACACAGAAGAGGGCAGAAGGAAGTTCAGAGGCAGTCAGGTATATGCTGGGTAGAGCCCCCAGCTTAGAGTCAAGAAGATAAAATATTTACTAATTCTGTGACATTAAATCAGTTTCCTCACCTGTAAAATGAGTAATAGTAATAGCACCTACTTTACAGTATTGTTGTGTGAATGCAATGAGACAATGACTGCAAAGTGCTTAGCCAAGTGCTGGGCACATATTAGGTGCTATGTAAATATTATTATTATTATTATTATTAAAAGGGGGATACAATCATGGCAGCTTAAGTACCATCTCGTTAAACTTAATATTTACATTTCAAAAAAAATTATGTAATAGACATTTACTCTTTTCTATTCTCTTTGTCTATAGAAATGTTCATGTTTGTTTTAAGTTCACAGTTAAAAAAATAAAATTTATAAAATAGAATGGGAGAGAGGAGAAACATGAAATAGTTTGCTGGATTCTTTTCAGCTCTAAACTTCCAGTCTTATAAATTAGCATGAGAATATATCATGATTTAGATCAGTCACACAAGACAAGTAGGCATGGGTAAGTTGCTTTGTTAATGAGACCTAAGATTCATTTGAGTGTTTATATAGATGGAAGACACGTTGAGGAGAGAACCAGAAAGTGGTTCTCTGACTGTGAATTCTTGATGGGTCATCAGTTTTTCAAATTATTAAATATATATTTAGTTAGAATCAAGTGGATCTACCTACAATTATTTTGATGTTTTTCTACAATTCCTACCCCCTGTGACAATCAAATGGTTCAATGACAATTGAACCAATTATCAATGACAATTAACAATGGTTATAATAATAGCATTACTAAACACCTATTATGTGCCAGATACTCTGCTAAGTGCTTTATAAATATCTCATTTGATCATCAATTCTGGGTGATAGACACTATCCCCATTTTACATTTTTCAAGAAAACTGAGACAAAGACTGATTTACCAATGGCCACAGCTGGTGAGACTGGTTTTGAACTCAGATCTTCCTGATACTGGGACATAATTGGTACTAAATAAATGAATATAAAGAATCCAAACTGGAATCAGATCTGCCTCTGATGCTAATTACTTGGGTGATCCTGGTTTCAATTTCCTTATCTATAAGATCAGTCTCAGTATTCTGACCACCATTATCATCCTTGCTCTGCATTTCATATGACAAAGACAGAAATCTGCACACACAGCAACAGGAGATTCCCTTTACCTGATTCCCTTCCCAGGTCCTCATTTTGTTTCCCAGAATGAATCACTTATTCAGATTTTCAGCTGTTTTTGATGTCCCCAAAGCGTTTCAAATAAACTGAATTATATGATCCATAATGCAGTCTTCATGGCAACAATTAGAATCTAAAAGACAAAAAGCCAACTTTATTACTCCCTGTTTCCAATTGTTCATAACTGTCTCAAAACTTCTCCTAGACTGAACCTTTTTTCCCATGTCTGGCTTCTGCCCAGCTTTGGAGAGGATGCTTTAAGCCTCCAGTTTTGATGCTTGAAGAGAAACAAATGGGGAAGATAAGGAGATGGAGAGGGAGGAGAAAGTCAGGCAAGAGAGAAAAAGAGAGAGAAAAGAAGAGGTAGAGAAGGTGGGGAGGAAAGGAGAGAGAGAAAAAAAAGAAAAGAGAGTGGAAGAGAGAGAGAGAAAAGGAAAGAGAGTGGAAGGGAAAGGAGAAAAGGAGAAAATTGGAAAGGAAAGAAAGGGCAAGGAAGAAGTAGAAAAAGAATGATAGGGAAAAAAGAAAGAGAGAGAGACAAAGAAGTGGAGAGGAAAGGGGAGAGAGCAAAAAAAGGAAAGAAAGAGGAAGGGAGAGCAGGAGTTTAGAAAGGAAAGAGAGGGCAAAAAAGCAGGAGAAAGAAAAGGGAAGAAAGGAAGAAATGGAGGAGACAGATAAGACACAAAAATCTCACTCTAGGAAAGGAAGAAGAGTTTAACTGTAAATGAGAACATGCTATAGTTCAATCCTACCAATATTTCAGGCAGAAAGTCCCTTGTAGCAGGCTGAATACCAAATTAATAGAACCCTATATAAACCTTCCTTTGATAATTCAACCAAGACATATTCAAGATTTAAAAGCTTTACTTTAAGAAATAAAAGGAGAAGAAAGATAAAGCAAAATAAGCTTAATTGTCAATTTGACAAAAGTCACAAGATCATAGTGGTAGAACTGGAAGAGAACCATCTATTCCAACATCCTCAAATATTCCATCACATTCCAACACTTTTTTATAGATGATGGACCAACACCCAAGAAGAATAATTGATTTTACAAAGTCACAGAGGTGATCAAATACTCAGACTCTTTCTACTGTATCATACTTCAAAGGGTATTTCTCACTTAGTCCATGTAACTCTTGCCAGACTCAGTCTAGACGATTCTTTTCATTCCATGGTAGCTATAGATAGGATAGACAGACAGAAAGATAGGTAGGTAGGTAGGTAGGTAGGTAGATAAAAGATAGATGAACAAAAAAATGAACATAGATTAGATAGATGATAGATAAATGAATGGATAGTTGATAGATGGATACATAGATAAATTGAGAGATAAATAAATGGATGGATGAATAGTTGAATAGATTAGATAGATCACATAAGTAATCAGTAGGGGTCAGAGGCTAGATTTGAACTGCCAGCTCTTCCTGGGCCCAAAAGCAACTCTGAGTCAACTCTACTGAGTCTTAATATAAAAACATGAATATAAAATAGATATAATAAAATTTAATAGATGGATGAATGAATAGATAGATAGATAGATAAATAGATGATAGAAGCTTAATTCTTACTTTTGGTGAAATTCAATTTTTTTTCCCATTTCAACTATAGTCTCAATCTAATTTAGACCCAGTCCACAGAGTTTATAATGGCCACACCATAAGTCTTGGAATATCCCTTCAAGTCAGAATATATCTCCTAGGAGGTCCCAGAACTTTTCCTATCATTTTTATTTTTTTGCTTTCAAAATGTATAATTATCCTTGCCCCACTTATATAGTTCTGCATCCTACTTGAGGATATGGCATAGAGTCATACTCAAACTCGTTAACTGTATTCATACTTTTCTTAGACCTACCTGCTCATTACACACACTTTCCTCATTGAGACAACTAGGTAGTGCAATAGTCAAGAGACCTTAATTCAAATTCTGCCTCTGATGCTTATTAATTGTGCAATCCTTGACAAGAACTAGAGTTCAAGTATGGATGCTCAGCTCACCTCTGCAAAAGTCTTCAGACCACCAGCACCAGGCACCATGGTCCAAATAAGTTTGTAAAGTATGCTGATTTTTGGTTTGGCTTAGTTTGTGTAATCACTTTGGGTATTAACTCGGCCAAGAAACATTCTGCAAAAGCAATTTATATAACAAATATAAGTGGAATGGAACACATTTCAGGTACTCAAATATGAGGAGAAGAAAGAGAAGGCAAGGATGGAATGGAGATTAGATTTCTGGTCCTTTCATATTGGGGTCCCCCAATAGATCTGTAACTTTATTAATTTGGTTGTTGTACCTGGATCACAGACCATCCATGCTTGCCCTTCCTTTGTGGCTCTTGTCCACATCCTTTCATATTTCCTTAGGATCCGTCCAACATGCTGCTATTTAAGCATTTGTCTTGACATTTGTCAAGATGGACTGGACCCATAAATCCATATAAAGAAATAATTCCTTTTTTCAATTTATTTCAATTTCATTTAGTGTCTCATCTGCAATGTAGTCTTAGAGAGTTGACCAAAGCACCGAGAGATAAGATGATTTGGCTAGGATCACCCTAGTAAGGGTCAGAGGTTAGATTTGAACTGCCAGGTCTTCCTGGGTCCAAGAGCAAGTCTTCATCAGCTCTACTCAGTCTTAATACAAAAATATGAATATATAATATAAATAAATAATATAAAAATCTCTGTTTTAATATAAACTGCCAAAAAACATTGTTTTCTCAAGTCCCTGTCACGGATTGGACACAACCCCTAAGTAATTCTATACCAAAAACCTGTTCTGGAAACAGTTTCCAGAACCTGACTTTCTGTGGAAAATCTTATACTTTTATTATTATTTATAATTTTAATTTTAACATTTTTATTTTGCATAAAGAAAAGTGAAGACACATTAGTAATAGACTCTGACCAGAGGAAAATAAAAGAGGTGACTATTTCTAGCAGATATTTGAAGCTGGTGAAAATTTAAAGCACTCGTGCATGCATGAAGTCAGTTCCCCAAAAAATCAGTTATTTAATGGACTATCAATGGTCCACGGTAATGATGAGACATGGGACAATTTTTAGCACTAATCTCACCAAGAAGAAGTAAACAAAAATGTTTGCTTTTATTATTTATTAGGCATTTTGTTGGGGAGGGGAGGTAGCAGAGAGAACACTGTCTAAAACTGCATGCAGCACCTTTAACTAAAGAAACTAATTGCAAGCCACTTTCAATATCTCTTGTTTTTTAATTTAATGTCCTTGGAGAGATATAATTGGGCTGGAGGGAAGAATTTTCACTGAAGTCATGAATTTGCGATATAAATACAAACAAGAAAGAAAGCTAATACAGTAAGGGAATATGGGATTAATTTTGAAATTGTCTGATTAGTGGATTGCTGCCCATCAATAATTGCCTTATATTTTCCCAAGGCCCTCTCTTTATTGGAGTCTGGCATCTGCATCTGCCCACAGAGTCTGTCAATCAGTTCTTGCAGCTGGGAGGGTCTTTAGAGAGACCACAATTGTGAGCCTGCTGGGGCACGTTGTTAGACAAAGCAATATATCCTAGACATGAAAATCACTCTCATCTCAACTCTACTGCCGACATTTTTTACACCAAATTCTCCTCTGGGCTTGTGGGAAGGAGGAGAATCACATGGGGCTAAACATTACTCAGCCTGATATTTTTAAAGGCAAGTAAAAAGTCATCTGCAACTCTTAACATACATTATCAGAACCTTCCCACTAGAAGAGGTTGAGGTCCCTAGGAGGATCTGGGATCCTTAATAGTGCTATTAGGAGAACAGTACAACAGCTGGAATTTTAAGAGATACATAATGATCATCAGAGATATCTAAAAACAATTTTAAAAAATAGAAATGAAGAAAGATAGTTAAGACAGGAGTAAGTGGAGCAGATGGTTTAAAATCGAATTAATTATTCTTACATCTTTTTAGAGTATTCTTCACAGCATAGAGAGCTGATCTTCTACTGCCCAGGTCTCCAAGGGCCACAGAGACACTTCATCAGAGAAAAAGGAGGTGGGTCTGTTGACTGAATTCACCATAAACATCTCTTAAAACCACAAAGAAAGTTGCAGCCCTGCTAATGATCTGTTTATGGTATGTCCCTTTCCAGAAATATTTATGTCTCCCTATCTTGCCAGCAATCAGTCAAAATACACAAAATGGATTTGCATGTAAAAATACTTCATTTGGAAGCAGGCAAGAGATGATAATGGAACAAAGATGGTTCAAAATACTCTGGGTTTTTGTTTTCTTATCATCTGGTTTGCTAAGCCAAGCATTTGTTTTAAATTGTGATGACATCCTTGTCAGGCAGAAATGGGATAGTTATAACCATGGAAGGATGGAAGGCTCCTAAAGTAATGTACTGTGTTGGTTTTAGGATTGTTGGGATTTTTTTAAGCAATCAAAATGTAGCTTCCCATCTTCAGAATAGTTGTGTCCACAAAGGCATGTGCTCAGGCACATGCTCATATTTTAAACTGATATTTCGCATCTTTAAAAACATTTTTTTTTATTTTTAAGGAGTAATGCTTTGTGGCTCATTAAGAAAAAAAATTTGAAGTTCCATTGTTTTTGTTTCTTCAGTTTGGTAGATTAAAAAAAAATCTTTAGGACTGAGTATTTATTGAATAATGAAAATTAATCTTAAAAACATGAAATTCCCTGGATCCATATCCTAGTGTTATATGCTATGAACATACATGTGTGTTCCACATAAGCAAGGGCTTAATCCTAGATTGTCTCAGAATATCGCATACTCCATTCTACCTTGTGAGCTTTTCTATCTCCGATAACTATCAGCCACATGGCACAAAAATTGTGTTCTCATAGACCAAAGGATTAGTCTAAGGCAGATCTGCCTGATGGGAAGTCTAGTTTCACCCCGGGAGGCAAGTGAATTTCCACAAGACTGGAGCTGGGATAGATCTTTTCTTAATGGAATCTTTGAAGATTCCAGCAGGGACCATATTTTATTCTTCTGTAACCCCCAGGGTCACCTAGCAGATTGCTCTACATGAAGGAAGTACTGAATGTCATTTCTGGATGAACTAGTTAATGAGGAACCAATCATTTACATTTTACTGAGAGCAAGGTTGGGAGGGAAGCATGGACATGATATGGACAAAGATAAGCAATGTGAGATAGAGAATGATAGGGGGAAAGCACCACTGAAAAAGTGGGGGAGAGAAA